>NW_025745132.1:142500-246897 GCF_021184085.1 Oncorhynchus gorbuscha
GTGTGTCCAAACTTGACTGGTACTGTACACACACACAATACATAAACAGTCTACACACACACACAGGGTAAACACATACACCGTGTATACAGACACACACAGTGTATACACACACGGAGAGTACACACACACACACACACCAGTGTACACACACACACACACACACACACACACACACACACACAACAGTGTACACAACCACACACAACAGTGTACACAACCACACACAACAGTGTACACAACCACACACAACAGTGTACACAACCACACACAACAGTGTACACAACCACACACAACAGTGTACACAACCACACACAACAGTGTACACAACCACACACACACACACACACACACACACACACACACACACACACACACACACACACACACACACACACACACACACACACACACACACACACACACACACACACACACACACACACACACACACACACACACACACACACACACACACACGTATTGGGAGGTAGAGTGAAACTCTCCAGACCATTAGAGCACTGGGCTTTCCTTTCCACCCTGGAGCCTTCTACAGCCCCAGCTTGATACAGACCCATTTCACTGTGGACTGCAGTGCACACATTCACTTAACCACACACGTCCACATGTGCCACAAGCACACACATTAGGAATTTCAACATTCCTCACACTATACACCAAGACTACATTTCATTCAAACTTGATCTACTTCTACCCAAACCTCAGAAAAAGTACATTATGACAAAGAACATGTTAAAGATAGCCTGGTGCTAAAGATGACAGAAAACATGTGCAGGTCTGGTTAGTGCTTTGAGACAGGCTGCAGGTCTGGTTAGGGCTTTGAGACAGGCTGCGGGTCTGGTTAGGGCTTTGAGACAGGCTGCAGGTCTGGTTAGTGCTTTGAGACAGGCTGCAGGTCTGGGTAGGGCTTTGAGACAGGCTGCAGGTCTGGGTAGGGCTTTGAGACAGGCTGCAGGTCTGGGTAGGGCTTTGAGACAGGCTGCGGGTCTGGTTAGTGCTTTGAGACAGGCTGCGGGTCTGGTTAGTGCTTTGAGACAGGCTGCAGGTCTGGTTAGTGCTTTGAGACAGGCTGCAGGTCTGGTTAGTGCTTTGAGACAGGCTGCAGGTCTGGTTAGTGCTTTGAGACAGGCTGTAGGTCTGGTTAGGGAGGGGTTTGAGACAGTCAGGCTGCAGGTCTGGTTCTGGGTTTGAGACAGTCAGGCTGCAGGTCTGGTTCTGGGTTTGAGACAGTCAGGCTGCAGGTCTGGTTCTGGGTTTGAGACAGTCAGGCTGCAGGTCTGGTTAGGGGTTCGAGACAGCAGGCTGCAGGTCTGGTTAGGGGTTTGAGACAGCAGGCTGCAGGTCTGGTTAGGGGTTTGAGACAGGCTGCAGGTCTGGTTAGGGGTTTGAGACAGGCTGCAGGTCTGGTTAGTGCTTTTAAAACAGGCTGCAGGTCTGGTTAGGGGTTTGAGACAGACAGGGCTGCAGGTCTGGTTAGGGGTTTGAGACAGCAGGCTGCAGATCTGGTTAGGGGTTTGAGACAGCAGGCTGCAGATCTGGTTAGGGGTTTGAGACAGGCTGCAGGTCTGGTTAGGGGTTTGAGACAGACAGGCTGCAGGTCTGGTTAGGGGTTTGAGACAGACAGGCTGCAGGTCTGGTTAGGGAGGGGTTTGAGACAGTCAGGCTGCAGGTCTGGTTAGGGAGGGGTTTGAGACAGTCAGGCTGTAGGTCCGGTTAGGGAGGGGTTTGAGACAGTCAGGCTGTAGGTCCGGTTAGGGAGGGGTTTGAGACAGTCAGGCTGTAGGTCCGGTTAGGGAGGGGTTTGAGACAGTCAGGCTGTAGGTCCGGTTAGGGAGGGGTTTCGAGACAGTCAGGCTGCAGGTCCGGTTAGGGGTTTCGAGACAGTCAGGCTGCAGGTCCGGTTAGGGGTTTGAGACAGTCAGGCTGCAGGTCCGGTTAGGGGTTCGAGACAGTCAGGCTGCAGGTCTGGTTATGGGTTTGAGACAGGCTGCAGGTCTGGTTAGGGGTTTGAGTCAGGCTGCAGGTCTGGTTAGGGGTTTGAGACAGCAGGCTGCAGATCTGGTTAGGGGTTTGAGACAGGCTGCAGGTCTGGTTAGGGGTTTGAGTCAGGCTGCAGGTCTGGTTAGGGGTTTGAGTCAGGCTGCAGGTCTGGTTAGGGGTTTGAGACAGACAGGCTGCAGGTCTGGTTAGGGTTTGAGACAGACAGGCTGCAGGTCTGGTTAGGGAGGGGTTTGAGACAGTCAGGCTGTAGGTCCGGTTAGGGAGGGGTTTGAGACAGTCAGGCTGTAGGTCCGGTTAGGGAGGGGTTTGAGACAGTCAGGCTGCAGGTCTGGTTAGGGGTTCGAGACAGTCAGGCTGCAGGTCCGGTTAGGGGTTTCGAGACAGTCAGGCTGCAGGTCCGGTTAGGGGTTTGAGACAGTCAGGCTGCAGGTCCGGTTAGGGGTTTGAGACAGTCAGGCTGCAGGTCCGGTTAGGGGTTTGAGACAGTCAGGCTGCAGGTCCGGTTAGGGGTTTCGAGACAGTCAGGCTGCAGGTCCGGTTAGGGGTTTGAGACAGTCAGGCTGCAGGTCTGGTTAGGGGTTCGAGACAGTCAGGCTGCAGGTCTGGTTAGGGGTTTGAGACAGTCAGGCTGCAGGTCTGGTTAGGGGTTTGAGACAGTCAGGCTGCAGGTCTGGTTAGGGGTTTGAGACAGCAGGCTGCAGGTCTGGTTAGGGGTTTGAGTCAGGCTGCAGGTCTGGTTAGGGGTTTGAGTCAGGCTGCAGGGTTGGTTAGGGGTTTGAGACAGGCTGCAGGTCTGGTTAGTGCTTTGAAACAGGCTGCAGGTCTGGTTAGGGGTTTGAGACAGACAGGCTGCAGGTCTGGTTAGGGAGGGGTTTGAGACAGTCAGGCTGTAGGTCTGGTTAGGGAGGGTTTTGCGACAGACAGGCTGCAGGTCAGGTTAGGGGTTTGAGACAGCAGACTGCAGGTCTGGTTAGGGGTTTGAGACAGCAGACTGCAGGTCTGGTTAGGGGTTTGAGACAGCAGTCTGCAGGTCTGGTTAGGGGTTTGAGACAGCAGGCTGCAGGTCTGGTTAGGGGTTTGAAACAGCAGGCTGCAGGTCTGGTTAGGGGTTTGAAACAGCAGGCTGCAGGTCTGGTTAGGGGTTTGAGACAGTCAGGCTGCAGGCCTGGTTAGGGGTTTGAGACAGTCAGGCTGCAGGCCTGGTTAGGGGTTTGAGACAGTCAGGCTGCAGAGGTCTGGTTAGGGGTTTGAGACAGTCAGGCTGCAGGTCTGGTTAGGGGTTTGAGACAGTCAGGCTGCAGGTCTGGTTAGGGGTTTGAGACAGCAGGCTGCAGGTCTGGTTAGGGGTTTGAGACAGTCAGGCTGCAGGTCTGGTTAGGGGTTTGAGACAGTCAGGCTGCAGGTCTGGTTAGGGGTTTGAGACAGTCTGCAGGTCTGGTTAGGGGTTTGAGACAGTCAGGCACTATATAGTCCACTACTTTAGACCAGAGCCATATTCCCTATAGTGCACTACTTTAGACCAGAGCCCTATTCCCTTTATAGTGCACTACTTTAGACCAGAGCCCTATTCCCTATATAGTGCACTACTTTAGACCAGAGCCCTATTCCCTATATAGTGCACTACTTTAGACCAGAGCCCACTGGGCTATATAGGGAATAGGGTGTCATGTGAGAGACAGGACATGAATGCTTGACATATAAACAAGGAATGTACATCCTGTTTACAACTTGGGCCAGAACTTTTGTTGGTTTGTTTAGATTCGTTTTTAACTCTAGGTCAATATGGGGCGGGGGTATTGGGATAGGATGGTGAAGAGGAGACATGAAAGGTAGGAGAGAGTGTGAGTCAGAGAGGAAGTGGTTTGATGCAAATCCATTACGACTCTTGTTATAAATGGACTACACAGGTTTCACATACAGGAGTGTTTGCAAACAAACACGCCCACAAAGCCAGGTCCTGGCCGCAGCCGAGGTTCTAATGCAATTAGAATTTATCGGCTGTTTAAAATAGACAGGTTAACAGACAGCTGCTTCAATAGGTTTAGTTCGCATGAGCACGGCTAACCTTAAAATAAATCTGGTGTGGTATCCATGACGAGTCTGATCCGCTGCGATAGGGATGGCTTCATGGTCAGGGTGACCTATACCGATTGTATGATTAGATTGTCTTTATCTGATTGCAATTTGGTTATAGAAGCTCTTCTCAAACAGAGTGCAGGTCGGGTATGTTTAGTGCTCTAAATGGTGTCTGTCTATTGGCCTTTACCCAGCATGCAGAACTGGTTGGAGTGACTTTGTCATTATTGTGTCTTTCATCACCCCATAGGCAGGTTGTGTACTGGTTGTATAGGGAAGACGTCTTTACCTGATTGCAATCTGGTCACGTGACTCAACCAAAAAAAACATAATTGAGACTTCATGTGTACAATTTAGCCTGCTGGACATGGTGTTCAGCATTCCTTGTCGATTTGGATTCAAAAGGTGGGAAAGGATGTGCATAAAGAGGTCAGTGTCTGAGTGTTATGTTACCATAATTGGTCTACTTGGGTGTGAAGCTACATCCCCAGGCCCAGGGTTGGTGTTCGTTTGAATGTCAGTGTTGTGTTGTTACCATAAATTGCCTTGTCTGAGACAGAACAGCCCATAGGGCAGAATCTCCTGTTTCTGTAGCATGAGGTAGCTTGATGTACAAGTACACTCCCTGGACAGGACACTAGTCTATCATTTGCCATAGATATACATTCTATTACAAGTATTATGCCATAATCTATAGCATTTATAGCCATCATTGTTAATTATCTCCTGTACGGAGTGTGCAGCAGGTGTGTGTGTGTTGCACGGGTCAACTGTTCACCCGCCGGCAATTGTCAACAACCCATCCGCAACCGCCCCGCTATATACAGTGGGGCAAAAAAGTATTTAGTCAGCCACCAATTGTGCATGTTCTCCCACTTAAAAAGATGAGAGAGGCCTGTAATTTTCATCATAGGTCAACTATGACAGACAAAATGAGAGAAAAAAATCCAGAAAATCACATTGTAGGATTTTTAATGAATGTATTTGCAAATTATGGTGGAAAATAAGTATTTGGTCACCTACAAACAAGCAAGATTTCTGGCTCTCACAGACCTGTAACTTCTTCTTTAAGAGGCTCCTCTGTCCTCCACCCGTTACCTGTATTAATGGAACCTGTTTGAACTTGTTATCAGTATAAAATACACCTGTCCACAACCTCAAACAGTCACACTCCACTATGGCCAAGACCAAAGAGCTGTCAAAGGACACCAGAAACAAAATTGTAGACCTGCACCAGGCTGGGAAGACTGAATCTGCAATAGGTAAGCAGCTTGGTTTGAAGAAATCAACTGTGGGAGCAATTATTAGGAAATGGAAGACATACAAGACCACTGATAATCTCCCTCGGTCCTGGGCTCCACGCAAGATCTCACCCCGTGGGGTCAAAATGATCACAAGAACGGTGAGCAAAAATCCCAGAGTAGCGACCGGGTAGAAAATAAAATAACTCCATGCAACATTTCCAAATTAAATAATTTTGACCAGTTCTAAGGGAATTCAAATCTGTGAAACAACCCAACATGTTTTTGACAACATTTCAGTTCGGCTTGGATGCATATTTTATGTGGTTGAAATATAAATCAGCATTTATGATGCTGATAAAGATTTCACCTTCCCCAACCATGCATTCATTCTCTCAACATGCTGAACGAAAGAAATAATATTTCTCCACTCCTGTTTGAGTCCAAATGTACATTTGGTGTATCATCTTGCTGCAAGAAATGCTTAATTCTGCAGGAGTTCATGTTAAGGCAATGTGAGAGGTTATAGACCTACAGTCAGAGTCCAGATGTCAGTTTCCATTTAACCCATCTGAACAGTACAGTTCCTTGACCTGTCCTATTTGAAGTTACAGTCTTGTGACTGTTGAATTTGTATAGCGCCTCAATCATCACACATAACATCTTTCCCAAACATCAGGCTGTTCTGTTTTGGCCCTCCCTGTTCCCAAAACATTTGGCACTTGTACAGATAGGACCTAAAGTTTAGGCTAACACACCAATGCCAGAAAAAAATGAATGAAAGAAAAACCTCAATGTAGCCTATCGATATGAATTGCACATGGATTTGTTATGCATGGGTTTTGTCTTTATTCAACCTGCCCGCCCTTCATCCACACAACATTTCATGACCCTAAACCCACTTGCACAGCGGATATAACCGCACATTAGCGCCAGGGGCGGCAGGTAGCCTAGTGCATAAAACATTTGAGTCTATGTGTGTGTGTGCGGTCAGCCTACCTCCTGTGTAGTGCGAGCGGCAGGTTTGTCCTGGTGGTTGGCCAGTATGAGGAAGGGCAGGGTGCAGAGCTGGGGGTGCTGCAGGGCAGAGTGGAGCTCAGTGCGGGCCAACTCCAGGTCCTCGTCTGTGGAGGCACTGTCCAGGATGAACACCACTCCCTGGGAACCCTGGTAGTACCGCGACCAGTACTTCTTTATAGAGTCTGCTCCTGGAGAAAAAGACAGACGGCTGTATGCATGAGCACAGGGATGGATGCTCTCACACACACACACACACACACACACACACACACACACACACACACACACACACACACACACACACACACACACACACACACACACACACACACACACACACACACACACACACACACACACACACACACACACACACACACATTAGTAGTACCACCAGTTCAAATACCTCAATTAAATCAGCTCCTTCAATTGAGACAGGCCCCCACACATGCTATACACAGACAAGCACACACATAATATGAAAACACACACACATGTTCTCTTGGCACTGGCTCCAGTATGATTTCAAATTATAACACACTGTCACAAGCTATTACAATACTCTTAGTGCCAGTCACAACCAAACTGGTTTTTAACCGTTAGCTTCAAGAGGCTCGTTCTACATAATTCAATTGTAGGTTGATAATCCAGCAAATAAAATGCATAACTATGAGCGACAGAGACCTCCAGCAAGAAAAGGGGAAAATGCTATGAATTTCAACATTGTTTCAATTGGAATACGTCTGGAGAACATTTTCCAAATGCTTCTACCCTCCTTTCATAAGATCTTTGTGGATAGCGCATTGTGTTTTTAAGACCTCGGGACTGCCAACTTTTAGCCTCCTGCTCTGTTGCGCTGGGGGCCGGTGGGGAAATTACATGTCTGTCTAAATGAAGTGTGTTCAACACAAAAAAGAAGTTAGCATCCCAAATGGAACACTATCCCCTGTATAGTGCACTACTTTTGGCCAGACCCCTATCGCATCCTGGGTCAAAAGTAGTGCCCTATAAAAAAGGGGAATAGGGTGCAATTTGGGACGCACACAAAGATTATCTTTAAAGGAGAAACAACTCAGAGCACATTAAAGCAGTTCCCTATGAGAGCCACTCTACAGCACAGTTCAAATGAACTTTCTTTTACAATGAACATATGGTTCCTTTTCTGCACAACAATGTGGGGGTACAAAAGACTCACCAGGCAGGGCATGGCTTTGGTTAGAGTGAGTGACAGAGAGGGGGAATAGAACCACGTCGTCGTAGGAATAAGGTCCATTATCAGGACCCGCATTGTTAAATTACTCTCACTGAGTGTGGCTGGAAAAACAACCACTTATTTTTGTGAAATCTAAAAGAGAAAGAGGCCATGGTTTAACTCTTCCATCTCTGGGGATATAGGAAAAGTGAACCTGACTGTAATTTAACCATGCCCACCATCATCTCTCATTAGGGTGTTATTCATTAGGGAATCAAACGGAGGAAAACAGACAAACAGGGAGGGGCTACCTAGACTTGTCCAACAAGAAACACTTGTTTTAATGTTCCATTGCAAAGCACTTTAAAACATTTTGCCCTAATGAATACGATCCAGGCGTGTTTATGGCTGATTCCGCACCTCATTACAAGTGTTTACAGACGATTAGCCTACTACTCTGAGAATCCGTTAAAAACTCTATCCCCCAACTTGACCATTATGCCTGCTCAAGAAATGGAGTAATATTGCGTGGGAGTATGAGCTGAAACAGCTTACAGATGAACTATTACGTATCAAAACACCTCAAATAATTGTGTGGGGGGGAATGGGGGTTAGAGGAGGGGTAGGAAGTTAAGTCTTAACTAGACCGTATTATCAAGATGAATCTATTGCTCAAGAACAGATGCTGAAAAATCTGCCAAGCATAAGAGCTTGGCTATCCATCACTACCGTGGCCTGAGAAACAATGTTGAAACCAATGTTCAAATAATCTTGCTGAGGGGTCTTTTACAGGCTATTAGGACATCAGCAAGCCTCCCATACACTCATATAAGACCACTGGCTATTGTGTGTGTTCATCTCCCTCTCTATTTATATACAGAGGTATGTACATACAGTTCCAGTTTGGACACAGCTACTCATTCCAGGGTTTTTCTTTCTTTTTTACATTGTAGAGTAATAGTGAAGACATCAAAACTATGAAATAATACATATGGAATCATGGAGTAACCAAAAGAAAGTTAACAAACCAAATATATATTTTATTTTTCAAAGTAGCCGCCCGTTGCCTTGACAGCTTTGCACACTCTTGGCATTCTCTCAACTAGCTGCATGAGGTAGTCACCTGGAATACATTTCAATTAACAGGTGTGCCTTCTAAAAAGTTAATTTGTGGAATTTCTTTCCTTATTAATGCATTTGATCCAATCAGTTGTGTTGTAACAAGGTAGGGGTGGTATACAGAACATAGCCCTATTTGGTTAAAGACCAAGTCCATATTATGGCAAGAACAGCTCAAATAAGCAAAGAGAAATGACAGTCCATCATTACTTTAAGACATGAAGGTCAGTCAATATGGAATATTTCAAAAACTTGAAAAGTTTCTTCAAGTGAGCTGCAAAAACCATCAAGTGCTATGATGAAACTGGCTCTCATGAGGACCACCACAGGTAAAGTTCATTGGAGTTACCAGTCTCCGAAATTGAAGCCCAAATAAATGCTTAAAGTAACAGACACATCTCAATGTCAACTGTTCAGAGGAGACTGCGTGAATCAAGCTTCATGGTCGAATTGCTGCAAAGAAACCACTACTAAAAGGACACGAATAAGAAGAGACGAGCAATGGATATTAGGTGGAAATATGTCCTTAGGTCTTATTAGCCCAAACTGAGATTTTTGGTTCCAACCGACATGTCTATGTGAGATGCAGAGTAAGTGAACGGATGATCTCTGCATGTGTGGTTCCCACCGTGAAGCAAGGAGTGTCAAAAGCAAAGCACCCCGACACCGTGTGACGGTGTGTGGCTGCTTTGCTTTTGACACAGTCTGTGATTTATTTAGAATTCAAGGCACACTTAAACAGCATGGCTACCACAGCATTCTGTAGTTAGACACCATCCCATCTGGTTTGTGCTTAGTGGGACTATAATTTTCAAAAAGACAATGACCCAACACCTCCAGGCTGTTTAAGGGCTATTTGACCAAGAAGGCGAGTGATGGAGTGCTCGTTTCAGATGACCTGGACTCCACAATCACTTGACCTCAACCCAATGTTTGAGTTGGACTGCAGAGTGAAGGAAAAGCAGCCAACAAGTGCTCAGCATATGTGGAAACTCCTTCAAGACTGTTGGAAAAATATTCCAGGTGAAGCTAGTTGAGAGAATGCCAAGAGTGTGCAAAACTGTCATCTTGGCAAAAGGTGGCTACATTGAAGAATCTAAAATATATTTTGATTTGTTTAACAATTTTTTGGTTACTACATGATTCCATATGTTATTTCATAGTTTGATGTCTTCACTATTATTCTACAATGTAGAAAACAGTACAAGTAAAGAAAAACCCTTGAATGAGTCAGTGTGTCCAAACCTTTGACTGGCACTGTTCGTATGTACAAAACTATGTGGACACCCTTTCAAATGAGTGGATTTGGCTATTTCAGTCACACCCGTTGCTGACGTGTATAAAAATCAAGCACACAGCCATGCAATAGCCATAGAACATTGACAGAAGAATGGCCTTACTGAAGAGAGTGACTTTCAACGTGGTACCGTCAGTCAGTTCGTCAAATATTTCCCTGCTTGAACTGCCGCGGTCAACTGTAAGTGCTGTTATTGTGAAGTGGAAACACCGGGTTAGGCCCCTTAGTCCTAGTTAAGGGACATTTTAATGTTACAGGATACAATGACATTCTAGATGATACTGTGCTTCCATCTTTGTGGCAACAGTTTGGGGAAGGCCCTTTGCCGTTTCCTCATGACAATGCCCCCTTGCACAAAGCGAGGTCCAGACAGAAATGATTTGAACTCGACTGGCCTGCAAAGAGCCCTAACCTCAACTCCATCGAACAACTAAATTGGACTGCCGACTGCAAGCCAGGCCTAATCGTCCAACATCAGTTCCCGACCTCCCTAATGCTCTTCTGGCTGAATGGAAGCAAGTCCCTGCAGCAATGTTCCAACATCTAGGGGAAAGCCTTCCCAGAAGAGTGGAGGCTGTTATAGCAGCAACGTTGCAACATTTAGGGGAAAGCCTTCCCAGAAGAGTGGAGGCTGTTATAGCAACAACGTTGCAACATCTAGTGGAAAGCCTTCCCAGAAGAGTGGAGGCTGTTATAGCAGCAACGTTGCAACATCTAGTGGAAAGCCTTCCCAGAAGAGTGGAGGCTGTTATAGCAGCAACGTTGCAACATCTAGTGGAAAGTCTTCCCAGAAGAGTGGAGGCTGTTATAGGAGCAAAGGAAGGGGGACTAACTCCATATTAACTCCATATTAAGGCCCGTGATTTTGGAATGAGATGTTCAACAAGCATATACTTTTGTGTACATATACTTTTGGTCATGTACAGCAGATTAAGAACCCCCACCCCTTTCCCTCAGAACAGCCTCAATTCATTGGGGCATGGACTCTACAAGGTGTCGTAAGAGTTCCACAGAGATGCTGGCCTATATTAATATAATATATAATAATAATATATGCCATTTAGCAGACGCTTTTATCCAAAGCGACTTACAGTCATGTGTGCATACATTCTACGTATGGGTGGTCCCGGGAATCGAACCCACTACCCTGGCGTTACAAGCGCCATGCTCTACCAACTGAGCTACAGAAGGCCTATGTTGACTCCAATGCTTCCCACAGTTGTGTCAAGTTGGCTGGATGTCCTTTGGCCGGTGACCCATTCTTGGTACACACAGGAAACTGCTGAAGGTGGGAAACCCAGCAACGTTGCAGTTCTTGACACAAACCGGTGCACCAGGCACCTACTACCATACCCTGTTTAAAGGCACTTACATGTTTGGTTTTGCCCATTCAGCTTCTGAATGGCACACATACACAATCCATGTCTCACTTGTCTCAAGGCTTGATTGAGCCAGTGGGTAGCAGGTTGAAGTTAATTTAACAAGTGACATCAATACGTGATCATAGATTTCCCTTGGGTAGTCTACAGTTGAAGTCAGAAGTTTACATACACTTAGATTGGAATCATTAAAACTCGTTATTCACCCACTCCACAAATGTCTTGTTAGCAAACTATAGTTTTGGTAAGTTGGTTAGGACATATACGTTGTGCATGACACAAGTTAATTTTTCCTACAATTGTTTAGACATATTATTTCACTTATAATTCACTGTATCACAATTGCAGTGGGTCAGAAGTTTACATACACTATGTTGACTGTGCCTTTAAACAGCTTGGAAAATTCCAGAAAATTGTGTCATGGCTTAATCCGCTTCTGATAGGCTAATTGACATAATTTGAGTCAATTGGAGGTGTACCTGTGGATGTATTTCAAGGCCTACCTTCAAACTCCGTGCCTCTTTGCTTGACATCAGGGGGAAATTTTAAAAATCAGCGAAGACCTCAGAAAAACAATTGTAGACCTCCACAAGTCTGCTTCATCCTTGGGACGCCCTAGGGTACCATGTTTATCTGCACAAACAATAGTACGCAAGTATAAACACCATGGGACCACGCAGCTGGCTTACCACTCAGGAAGGAGATGCTTTCTGTCTCCTAGAGATGAACGTACTTTGGTGCGAAAAGTGAATATATATGTATACAATCCCAGAACAGCAAAGAACCTTGTCAAGATGCTGGGGGAAACAGGTACAAAAGTATCTATATCCACAGTAAAACGAGTCCTGTATCGACATAACCTGAAAGGCCGCTCAGCAAGGAAGAAACCACTGCTCCAAAACTGCCATAAAAAAAACAGACAACGGTTTGCAACTGCACATGGGAACAAAGATCGTTCTTTTTGGAGAAATGTCCTCTGGTCTGATGAAATGAAAATAGAACTGTTTGGCCATACTGACCATTGTTATGTCTGGAGGAAAAAGGGGGAGTCTTGCAAGCCGAAGAACACCATCCCAACCATGAAGTATGGGGGTGGCAGCATCATGTTGTGTGGGTGCTTTGCTGCAGGAGGGACTGGTGCACTTCACAAAATAGATGGCTTCATGAGGCAGGAAAGTTATGTGGATATATTGAAGCAACATCTCAAGACATCAGTCAGGAAGTTAAAGCTTGGTCGCAAATGGATCTTCCAAATGGACAATGACCCCAAGCATACTTCCAAAGTTGTGACAAAATTGCTTAAGGACAACAAAGTCAAGGTATTGGAGTGGCCATCACAAAGCCCTGACCTCAATCCTATAGACAATTTGTGGGCAGAACTGAAAAAAAGCGTGTGCGAGCAAGGAGGCCTACAAACCTGACTCCGTTACGCCAGCTCTGTCAGGAGGAATGGGCCAAAATTGACCCAACTTATTGTGGGAAGCTTATGGAAGGCTACCTGAAACGTTTGACCCAAGTTAAACAATTTAAATGCAATGCTACCAAATACTAATTGAGTGTATGTAAACTTCTGACCCACTGGGAATGTGATGAAAGAAATAAAAGCTGAAAGAAATCATTCTCTCTACTATTATTCTGACATTTCACATTCTTAAAATAAAGTTGTGATCCTGACTGACCTAAATTTTACTAGGATTAAATGTCAGACATTGTGAAACACTGAGTTTAAATGTATTTGGATAAAGTGTATGTAATCTTCTGACTTCAACTGTATGTCATGGACAGATCAGGTGTTTTGTCCACTCAGTGTATATATGTAACTTTAGACGAACAGAAAACATGAACACAAGCCAGTTTACCGGAAAACATATTGCATTACAATCACGTGTGACGATAACAGAAACCACATTTTCCACAAATGGTATGACATCATGCATGGTGTGAGATTAGTATTTTCAGATGCCTGAGCCACCCACTGACTGGCTGTCTGCTACCCGCCGACTGACTGGCTGGCTGCTACCCGCCGACTGACTGGCTGGCTGCTACCCGCCGACTGACTGGCTGGCTGCTACCCGCCGACTGACTGGCTGGCTGCTACCCGCCGACTGGTTGGCTGGCTGCTACCCGCCGACTGGCTGGCTGGCTGCTACCCGCCGACTGGCTGGCTGGCTGCTACCCGCCGACTGGCTGGCTGGCTGCTACCCGCCGACTGGCTGGCTGGCTGCTACCCGCCGACTGGCTGGCTGGCTGCTACCCGCCGACTGGCTGGCTGGCTGCTACCCGCCGACTGATTGGCTGGCTGCTACCCGCCGACTGATTGGCTGGCTGCTACCCGCCGACTGATTGGCTGGCTGCTACCCGCCGACTGGCTGGCTGGCTGCTACCCGCCGAATGACTGGCTGGCTGCTACCCGCCGAATGACTGGCTGGCTGCTACCCACCGACTGGCTGACTGGCTGCTACCCACCGACTGGCTGACTGGCTGCTACCCACCGACTGGCTGGCTGGCTGCTACCCACCGACTGGCTGGCTGGCTGCTACCCACCGACTGGCTGGCTGCTACCCACCGACTGGCTGGCTGGCTGCTACCCACCGACTGATTGGCTGGCTGCTACCCACCGACTGGCTGGCTGGCTGCTACCAACCGACTGGCTGGCTGGCTGCTACCCACCGACTGGCTGGCTGGCTGCTACCCACCGACTGGCTGGCTGGCTGCTACCCACCGACTGGCTGGCTGGCTGCTACCCACTGAATGACTGGCTGGCTTCTACCCACTGAATGACTGGCTGGCTGCTACCCGCCGACTGGCTGACTGGCTGCTACCCACCGACTGGCTGACTGGCTGCTACCCACCGACTGGCTGGCTGGCTGCTACCCACCGACTGGCTGGCTGGCTGCTACCCACCGACTGGCTGGCTGGCTGCTACCCACCGACTGGCTGGCTGGCTGCTACCCACCGACTGGCTGGCTGGCTGCTACCCACCGACTGGCTGGCTGGCTGCTACCCACCGACTGATTGGCTGGCTGCTACCCACCGACTGGCTGGCTGGCTGCTACCAACCGACTGGCTGGCTGGCTGCTACCCACCGACTGGCTGGCTGGCTGCTACCCACCGACTGGCTGGCTGGCTGCTACCACTGAATGACTGGCTGGCTGCTACCCACTGAATGACTGGCTGGCTGCTACCCACTGAATGACTGGCTGGCTTCTACCCACTGAATGGCTGGCTGGCTGCTACCCACCAACTGGCTGGCTGGCTGCTACCAACCGGCTGGCTGGCTGGCTGCTACCCACCGACTGATTGGCTGGCTGCTACCCACCGACTGATTGGCTGGCTGCTACCCACCGACTGATTGGCTGGCTGCTACCCACCGACTGATTGGCTGGCTGCTACCCACCGACTGATTGGCTGGCTGCTACCCACCGACTGATTGGCTGGCTGCTACCCACCGACTGATTGGCTGGCTGCTACCCACCGACTGATTGGCTGGCTGCTACCCACCGACTGATTGGCTGGCTGCTACCCACCGACTGATTGGCTGGCTGCTACCAACCGACTGACTGGCTGGCTGCTACCCACCGACTGGCTGGCTGGCTGCTACCCACCGACTGGCTGACTGGCTGCTACCAACCGACTGGCTGACTGGCTGCTACCCACCGACTGGCTGGCTGGCTGCTAACAACCGACTGGCTGGCTGGCTGCTACCCACCGACTGACTGGCTGGCTGCTACCCACCGACTGACTGGCTGGCTGCTACCAACCCGACTGGCTGGCTGCTACCAACCCGACTGGCTGGCTGCTACCAACCCGACTGGCTGGCTGCTACCCACTGAATGACTGGCTGGCTGCTACCCACTACATGCTGGCTGGCTGGATGCTACCCACTACACGCCGACTGGCTGGCTGCTACCCATTGAATGACTGACTGGCTGGCTGCTACCCACTACACACAGACTGACTGGCTGGCTGCTACCCACTGGCTGGCTGGCTGGCTGCTACCCACAGGCTGGCTGGCTGGCTGGATGCTACCCACTGACTGGCTGGCTGGCTGGCTGGATGCTACCCCTGACTGGCTGGCTGCTACCTACTGGCTGCTACCCTCTGACTGGCTGGCTGGCTGCTACCCACTGGCTGGCTGGCTGGCCGCTAAACACTGGCTGGCTGGCTGGTTTCTAGCCACAGACTGGCTGGCTGGCTGGCTGGATGCTACCCCTGACTGGCTGGCTGCTACCTACTGGCTGCTACCCTCTGACTGGCTGGCTGGCTGCTACCCACTGGCTGGCTGGCTGGCCGCTAAACACTGGCTGGCTGGCTGGTTTCTAGCCACAGACTGGCTGGCTGGCTGGTTTCTAGCCACAGACTGGCTGGCTGGCTGGTTTTTACCCACAGACTGTCTAGCTGGCTGGCTGCTACCCACAGACTGTCTGGCTGGCTGGTTTCTACCCACAGACTCTCTGGCTGGTTTCTACCCACAGACTGTCTGGCCGGCTGCTACCCACAGACTGGCTGTCTGGCTGCTACCCACAGACTGGCTGGTTGGCTGGCTGCTACCCACAGACTGGCTGGTTGGCTGGCTGCTACCCACAGACTGGCTGGGCTGGCTGGCTGGCTGGCTGCTACCCACAGACTGGCTGGTTGGCTGGCTGCTACCCACAGACTGGCTGGCTGGCTGGCTGCTACCCACAGACTGGCTGGTTGGCTGGCTGCTACCCACAGACTGGCTGGTTGGCTGGCTGCTACCCACAGACTGGATGGCTGGTTTTTACCCACAGACTGGCTGGCTGGCTGCTACCCACAGACTGGCTGGCTGGCTGCTACCCACAGACTGGCTGGTTGGCTGGCTGCTACCCACAGACTGGCTGGTTGGCTGGCTGCTACCCACAGACTGGCTGGTTGGCTGGCTGCTACCCACAGACTGGCTGGTTGGCTGGCTGCTACCCACAGACTGGCTGGTTGGCTGGCTGCTACCCACAGACTGGCTGGTTGGCTGGCTGCTACCCACAGACTGGCTGGTTGGCTGGCTGCTACCCACAGACTGGCTGGTTGGCTGGCTGCTACCCACAGACTGGCTGGCTGGCTGGCTGCTACCCACAGACTGGCTGGTTGGCTGGCTGCTACCCACAGACTGTCTAGCTGGCTGGCTGCTACCCACAGACTGTCTAGCTGGCTGGCTGCTACCCACAGACTGTCTGGCTGGCTGGTTTCTACCCACAGACTCTCTGGCTGGCTGCTACCCACAGACTGGCTGGTTGGCTGGCTGCTACCCACAGACTGGCTGGTTGGCTGGCTGCTACCCACAGACTGGCTGGTTGGCTGGCTGCTACCCACAGACTGGCTGGTTGGCTGGCTGCTACCCACAGACTGGCTGGTTGGCTGGCTGCTACCCACAGACTGGCTGGTTGGCTGGCTGCTACCCACAGACTGGCTGGTTGGCTGGCTGCTACCCACAGACTGGCTGGTTGGCTGGCTGCTACCCACAGACTGGCTGGTTGGCTGGCTGCTACCCACAGACTGGCTGGTTGGCTGGCTGCTACCCACAGACTGGATGGATGGCTGGCTGCTACCCACAGACTGGATGGATGGCTGGCTGCTACCGACAGACTGGATGGATGGCTGGCTGCTACCCACAGACTGGATGGCTGGCTGCTACCCACAGACTGGATGGCTGGCTTTTACCCACAGACTGGCTGGCTGGCTGCTACCCACAGACTGGCTGGCTGGCTGCTACCCACAGACTGGACTGGTTGGCTGGCTGCTACCCACAGACTGGCTGGTTGGCTGGCTGCTACCCACAGACTGGCTGGTTGGCTGGCTGCTACCCACAGACTGGCTGGTTGGCTGGCTGCTACCCACAGACTGGCTGGTTGGCTGGCTGCTACCCACAGACTGGCTGGTTGGCTGGCTGCTACCCACAGACTGGCTGGTTGGCTGGCTGCTACCCACAGACTGGCTGGTTGGCTGGCTGCTACCCACAGACTGGCTGGTTGGCTGGCTGCTACCCACAGACTGGCTGGTTGGCTGGCTACTACCCACAGACTGGCTGGATGGCTGGCTGCTACCCACAGACTGGATGGATGGCTGGCTGCTACCCACAGACTGGATGGATGGCTGGCTGCTTACCGACAGACTGGATGGATGGCTGGCTGCTACCCACAGACTGGATGGCTGGCTGCTACCCACAGACTGGATGGCTGGCTGCTACCCACAGACTGGATGGCTGGTTTTTACCCACAGACTGTCTGGCTGGATGGCTGGTTTTTACCCACAGACTGTCTGGCTGGCTGGCTGGTTTCTACCCACAGACTGTCTAGCTGGCTGGCTGCTACCCACAGACTGTCTAGCTGGCTGGCTGCTACCCACTGACTGGCTGGCTGGCTGCTACCCACTGACTGGCTGGCTGGCTGCTACCCACTGACTGGCTGGCTGCTACCCACTGACTGGCTGGCTGCTACCTACTGGCTGGCTGGCTGGCTACTACCTACTGGCTGGCTGGCTGGCTACTACCTACTGGCTGGCTGGCTGGCTACTACCCACTGACTGGCTGGCTGGCTACTACCCACTGACTGGCTGGCTGGCTACTACCCACTGACTGGCTGGCTGGCTAGATGCTACCCACTGACTGGCTGGTATCTACCCACAGACTGTCTGGCTGGCTGGTTTTTACCCACAGACTGTCTGGCTGGCTGGCTGGTTTCTACCCACAGACTGGATGGATGGCTGGCTGCTACCCACAGACTGGATGGCTGGCTGCTACCCACAGACTGGATGGCTGGCTGCTACCCACAGACTGGATGGCTGGCTGCTACCCACAGACTGGATGGCTGGCTGCTACCCACAGACTGGCTGCTACCCACAGACTGGCTGCTACCCGCTGACTGGCTGGCTGGCTGCTACCCACTGACTGGCTGGCTGGCTGCTACCCACTGACTGGCTGGCTGCTACCCACTGACTGGCTGGCTGCTACCCACTGACTGGCTGGCTGCTACCCACTGGCTGGCTGGCTGGCTACTACCTACTGGCTGGCTGGCTGGCTACTACCTACTGGCTGGCTGGCTACTACCTACTGGCTGGCTGGCTGGCTACTACCTACTGGCTGGCTGGCTACTACCTACTGGCTGGCTGGCTACTACCCACTGGCTGGCTGGCTGGCTACTACCCACTGACTGGCTGGCTGGCTAGATGCTACCCACTGACTGGCTGGTATCTACCCACAGACTGGCTGTCTGGCTGGTTTCTACCCACAGACTGTCTAGCTGGCTGGCTGCTACCCACAGACTGTCTAGCTGGCTGGCTGCTACCCACAGACTGGCTGGTTGGCTGTCTGCTACCCACAGACTGGCTGGTTGGCTGTCTGCTACCCACAGACTGGCTGGTTGGCTGTCTGCTACCCACAGACTGGCTGGTTGGCTGTCTGCTACCCACAGACTGGCTGGTT
The DNA here is from genome assembly GCF_021184085.1 of Oncorhynchus gorbuscha. NCBI lineage: Eukaryota > Metazoa > Chordata > Actinopteri > Salmoniformes > Salmonidae > Oncorhynchus > Oncorhynchus gorbuscha. The sequence goes on from NW_025745132.1 coordinate 161,282, forward strand.
GGCTGTCTGCTACCCACAGACTGGCTGGTTGGCTGTCTGCTACCCACAGACTGGCTGGTTGGCTGGCTGCTACCCACAGACTGGCAGCTACCCACTGACTGGCTGGCTGCTACCCACAGACTGTCTGGCTGGCTGGTTTTTACCCACAGACTGTCTGGCTGGCTGGCTGGCTGCTACCCACAGACTGTCTAGCTGGCTGGCTGCTACCCACAGACTGTCTAGCTGGCTGGTTTCTACCCACAGACTGTCTGGCTGGCTGGCTGGTTTCTACCCACAGACTGGCTGGCTGCTACCCACAGACTGTCTGGCCGGCTGCTACCCACAGACTGTCTGGCCGGCTGCTACCCACAGACTGTCTGGCCGGCTGCTACCCACAGACTGTCTGGCCGGCTGCTACCCACAGACTGTCTGGCCGGCTGCTCCACGCCGACTGTCTGGCCGGCTGCTCCACGCCGACTGTCTGGCCGGCTGCTCCACGCCGACTGACTGGCCGGCTGCTCCACGCCGACTGACTGGCCGGCTGCTCCACGCCGACTGACTGGCCGGCTGCTAAACGCCGACTGACTGGCTGGCTGCTAAACGCCGACTGACTGGCTGGTTGTGTCCCAAATGGTACCCTATTCAGTACATAGTGCACAACTTTTTCTTTTTTTTACCAGAGCCTGATGGGAATAGGTTACCATGTGGGACACAAACACTGGTATGGTCTGCACTAGAGCATCAGGTCTACAGTAGAGCATCAGGTCTACAGTAGAGCATCAGGTCTACAGTAGAGCATCAGGTCTACAGTAGAGCATCAGGTCTACAGTAGAGCATCAGGTCTACAGTAGAGCATCAGGTCATGCCAGATCTTCAGGCAGTTCTACACCAGATCATCAGAGCTGAGAACTCCTTCCCTGGTGCGATCCACCGACCTGGTAGATAGACAAAACCTGAAAGACCCTATCGCAATTTATCTTTACACAATTCCTCACATCCTGTTTACTCAACTCCTTGTCAACTGTATTGGAGAAGGTCCCCCCCTTGGACCTTCTTTTGGGGAAAGAGGTGTGCGTGGAGAGATGATGTGAGGAATTTAGCTAATATTAAATAGAGAAACAGCCACAGACTGACAGATCACACACAGCATGATGTCATTATCCCACTGACGGGAAACAGGCTGTGAGGAATCCCTCTGCTTTGAACTCCCATATCATCTCTCCTAAAGCCACGGACAGACAGAAAACATCTCAGAGACCAACCAAAAACATCTCAGCCAGACGAACCAAAAACAATACAATCCCCAGCAGACAGACGCGACTACTGTCAGGGAGATAAAGACAGAGAGCCAAACAGAAACATTACCAGTGCTGCATGACCTGGTGACCTGCAAACATCTCCCATATCAGATTCAAACAACACAGTCCTGTCTCCCTAAATCCCAGAGACACCAAATTATTCATTATTTAGTGACGGAACTAAAAAGACAAAACAGCCCCCCCCATCCTATCGACCACATCCGACTCTGACAAAATCGTCCAGCAGACATGGATTATGGTGGGTCTTTTCCTTAACATTTCAGCACATGCCTTCTTCGAAACATCGGTTTGGTCCCTACAGAAAAAAATATTTGGAGTTGGCCAAATACACTTTATACATCCAAATTTATGGACTGTTACTTTGATGAACTATTACCTTGATGGACTGTTACTACCTGTACCATGTAGGTAACGGTCCTTTTTAGGCTGTCGGTCTCCAGCTCTTTACTGCCGGACGAGAGACTGAATGTTCCCAGCCTCAGGTAGCTTCCAAATTGGCACGCTATCCCCAATTTAGGCTGAATCACATCCGGCCATGATTGGGGGTCCCGTAGGGCGGCGCACAATTGGCCCTGTGTCGTCAGAGTTTGGCCGGGGTAGGCCATCTTTGTAAATAAGAATTTGTTCTTAACTGACTTACCTAGTTATATCAAGGTGAAATAAAATACACAACTTTCCACCTGGTCAAAAGTACGGCTCTAAGTAGGGAATAAGGAGGTATTTGGGACGTGGATTCAGAACAGCAGCTAGGGGAACCCTGTCTGGAACTAAGGGAGAGTCCCTGTCCACATCAATGATGTCATGTAGCCCACTCCCCACACACATATACAAACAAACACAGAAAGCACTTACACATTACTGCCTCTCTGACCCAGACAGTTGCACACCCAGCGGGCGAGTGACATTTGAGTGAAAGTGTTAGCTACTTCATTTGCGTGTAGTGTCTATCCGACACGTTGCTTTCTGCATCAAAGTGGAGAGATAACGATGACTCATCTCTAGAGGTCGACCGATTATGATTTTTCAACGCCGATACCGATTATTGAGGACCAAAAAAAAGCTGATACCGATTAAAATCTGCCTATTTTTTTTTGTTTGTTTGTAATAATGACAATTACAACAATACATCAATAAAATAAATTTAGCCTCAAATAAATAATGAAACATGTTCAATTTGGTTTAAATAATGCAAAAACAAAGTGTTGGAGAGGAAAGTAAAAGTGAAATATGTGCCATGTAAGAAAGCTAACGTTTCAGTTCCTTGCTCAGAACATGAGAACATTTGAAAGCTGGTGGTTCCAGCTTTCAATATTCCCAGGTAAGAAGTTTTAGGTTGTAGTTATTATAGGAATTATAGGACTATTTCTATCTATACCATTTGTATTTCATATACCTTTGACTATTGGATGTTCTTAAAGGCACTTTAGTATTGCCAGTGTAACAGTATAGCTTCCGTCCCTCTCCTCACTCCTACCTGGGCTCGAACCAAAAACACAATGACAACAGCCACCCTCGAAGCAGCGTTAACCATGCAGAACATGGTCTCAGAGCGAGTGACATTTGAAACGCTATTAGAGCGCACCCCGCTAACTAGCTAGTCATTTCACTTCGGTTACACCAGCCTAATCTCGGGAGTTGATAGGCTTGAAGTCATAAACAGAGCAATGCTGGATGCACAACGAAGAAAAAACGCACAAAAGTGCTGTTTGAATGAATGCTTACGAGCCTGCTGCTGCCTACCAACGCTCAGTCAGATACTTGTATGCTCAGTCAGATTATATGCAACGCAGGACACACTAGATAAACTAGCAATATCATCAACCATGTGTAGTTAACTAGTGATTATGAATTATTGATTGTTTTTTATAAGACAAGTTTAATGCTAGCTAGCAACTTACCTTGGCATATTGCATTCGCGTAACAGGCAGTCTCCTCGTGGAGTGCAACGAGAGGCAGGTGGTTATAGCGTTGGACTAGTTAACTGTAAGGTTGCAAGATTATATCCCCCGAGCTGACAAGGTGAAAACCTGTCGTTCTGCCCCTGAACAAGGCAGTTAACCCACCGTTCCTAGGCCGTCATTGAAAATAAGAATGTGTTCTTAACGGACTTGCCTAGTTAAATAAAGGTAATAAATAAATAAAAACAACATTCAGCTAGCCAAGGAAAAATGTATTAACATTGTTTTAGATGCCTTGGGGGTTCGTATACAGTTGAAGTCAGAAGTTTACATACACTTAGGTTGGAGTCATTAAAACACCATTTTCAACCACTCCACACATTTCTTGTTAACAAACTAAAGTTTTGGCAAGTCTACTTTGTTTACAGACAGATTATTTCACTGTATCACAATTGCAGTGGGTCAGAAGTTTACATACACTAAGTTGACTGTGTCTTTTAACAGCTTGGAAAATTCCAGAAAATTATGTCATGGCTTTACAAGCTTCTGTTAGGCTAATTGACATAATTTGAGCCAATTGGAGGTGCACCTGTGAATGCATTGCAAGGCCTACCTTCAAACTCAGTGCCTCTTTGCTTGACATCATGGGAAAATCTAAAGAAATCAGCCAAGGCCTCAGAAAAAAAATGTAAACCTCCACAAGTCTGGTTCATCCTTGGGAGCAATTTCCAAACACCTGAAGGTACCAGGTTCATCTTTACAAAAAAATAGTACGCAAGTATAAACACCATGGGACCACGCAGTCGTCATACCGCTCAGGAAGGAGACGCGTTCTGTCTCCTAGAGATGAACGTAATTTGGTGCAAAAAGTGCAAATCCCCAGAACAACAGCAAAGGACCTTATGAAAATGCTGGAGGAAACGGTTACAAAAGTATATAGATCTACAGTAAAAAGAGTCCTATATCGACATAACCTGAAAGGCCACTCAGCAAGGAAGAAGCCACTGCTCCAAAACTGCCATAAAATAAGCCAGTCTACGGTTTGCAACTGCACATGGGGACAAAGATTGGACTTTTTGGAGAAATGTCCTCTGGTCTGATGAAACAAAAATAGAACTGTTTGGCCATAATGACCATCGTTATGCTTGGAGGAAAAAGGGGGAGGCTTGCAAGCCGAAGAACATCATCCCAACCGTGAAGCACGGGGATGGCAGCATCATGTTGTGAGGGTGCTTTGCTGCAGAAGGGACTGGTGCACTTCACAAAATAGATGGCATCACGAGGCAGGAAAATTAGGTGGATATATTGAAGCAACATCTCAAGACATCAGTCAGAAAGTTAAAGCTTGGTCGCAAATGGGTCTTCCAAATGGACAATGACCCTAAGCATACTTCCAAAGTTGTGGCAAAATGGCGTAAGGACAACAAAGTCAAGGTATTGGAGTGGCCATCACAAAGCCCTGACCTCAAGCCTATAGAAAATTTGTGAGCAGAAGTGAAAAAGTGTGTGTAAGCAAGGAGGCCTTACAAACCTGACTCAGTTCCACCAGCTCTGTCAGGGAGAATGGGCCAAAATGCACATAACTTACTGTGGGAAGCTTGTGGAAGGCTACCTGAAACATTTGACCCAAGTTAAACAAATTATAGGCAATTCTACCAACTACTAATTGAGTGTATGTATGTAAACTTCTGACCCACTGGGAATGTGATGAAAGAAATAGAAGTTGAAATAAATCTCTCTACTATTATTCTGACATTTCACATTCTTAAAATAAATAAACTCCTAACTTTTCACTCAGATTAAATGTCAGGAATTGTGAAAAACTGAGTTTAAATGTATTTGGCTAAGGTGTACGTAAACTTCAGACTTCATCTGCATATGGGGATATTCTGACATTGCTGGAGTTTGTATAGCCAGGGTTATGTTCAGTTACCACGGAATGGGAGAAAACTTTTTGAAACAGAGGAAGTCCCATCTATACTTGTCCAACAATACGACCCATTGCTTTTTAAAATCGTTTTGCCCACTGAACTAGAAAACTTGAGTACCCAAACAACTTCAACAATGTGTTTCCATCATGAACGAAAATAGGTGAAGGAATTACCTCCGAGTTCCTTCACATTTAGAATGGCATTCTGGAATGGAACGGCTTTGATGCTAAAACCTAGAAAACAGAATGACATGTAAAGCTTGACACAGAGATATGGCAGACCTTGCTTAATAAGAGCAAGGTGTTCAGCAAGTCTTCAACACATGTAGGCCTGAAGCACATGTATGTGTTGTGAAAGGCTTATAATTATGTTCTTTCAGCAGGTAGGGAAGATGTCTGAATGCTCACCACATAAGTACCGAAGCTTAAATGTGATATAAAAGTGATATAGGCCTAACTGTGTAAAGAGCATTTGGAGTTGAAAAGTGATTTCTTCTGGTGAAGCGAGTCTCACCCGTAGTTGGGCCGATGTTGTCTGTGGCTTCACTGCAGAGTCTGGAGAGTAGACTGGTCTTCCCCGAGCCTGTGAGTCCAATACACACCAGGTCATACTCTGGTCTGGGAGACGGTGGTCCTTTACAGCACAGTGTCCTGAAACACTGGAGGTAGAAGGGAGAGTCGGATGAAGAGAAGAGGGACACAGAGTGAAAGAGAGAGTGGGAAAGAGATAAAAGCATATGGAAGATGGGGTGGAGAGAAGAGCTGCAGAGTTAGAGTAATAACAGGTCTGATGGCCAGAGCTAGAGTATCTGTGGAATCTGTGTTTTCTACACCCAAAGATCTACTCTGTGACACTACTGACGTCTGTTCTGCCACCGAGTACGCCACTCTGGAGACGTCGGGCAGGGTCACATCTGTTAACTCCATCTGTTTCCAGCCAAAGATCATGTAAGATCTGGTGAGGAGAGGGGGGGGGGTCCTCTCTCCTCTTCGCTTTCATTTCAATCCTGTGACACACACAATCCTGTGACACACACAATCCTGTGACACACACAATCCTGTGACACATCATACGTCTTTGAACTTATATAGCCAGTGTGAGAGAGGATGCATTGAGGTACCATAGTATTAGTACAGGATGTTGTGAGTGAACGTGAACCTCCAGATGTGTTATGCAACATGGTCCAAGTCATTGAGGGACTGTTGCTCTGTCAACATGGAAGATCAAAGAAACCTCAATAGGGGCCTCCTATTGAAATAGAAACCAGGGAAGCTGGTCATGGTCTCACACCCGGTCTCATACACATGGTCTCGCACACAATAAGGGCCCCATGGTGGTTATGTCATGTTTCTACACAACAAGCAATGCGCACCAGGTCTCTGGTCCTTTTAGTAGAAACAGATCCCAGGTTCCTCACCTTTATCTGGGTGCTGATAAAGGAAATGACATGGGTCTGGTCAGCTAAGCAGTCTCCTGCTCATAGAAGAAACATCAGATGTAAAACTGTAAGCTCAGCTCGAACCAGTAGCATGCGCTGCTCTATATAAACAATAGCCCACTGATCTCCCCTTGAGGAAGGCGATAAGACAAGACAAGCCTTTCATGTTGCGCAGGTGTTGCACCGGATAAACATGTTCCTCATTGGTAACAATTACAGACCTGTGTTTGTAGCCTAGCAGAGTCTGAAATAGCAGCTTAAACAAATTGATCTTAACATTACATACACAGGAACAGACAAAAAAAGGTAGGTCAGGTTGAGATTGAGAAAGTCGACATCGGTATACCATTCTCAGACTATGAGTGACAACAGCACAGACTCGGGGACAGTGTTCTCCACCCATTGACTACTACACCCTTACATGGGAAGAGACTGCCCTCTGGTGGTGATTTTAATTATTTAGAATACTTAATATTAGGAAGCTGTTCCTAATATTTAGTATACTCAGTGTATAGTGCTTTTTCTCAAATCACTATTATGAGATGGGTGATGGCAGGACCAGTCTGGCACATAATCTCCTAAATATTACATTTATAAAGTAGTTCTAAATAATATGGCAGGCTGCTCAGCTCTCATGACGTAGGACTAAATCACATTGTTACAAAGCAGACACAAGATGGTTGACAATACTACCGTTTTCAGAACAAATAAAACAAAAAATTAAAAACTAGACAAATTCTGATCGTCAACTACACGGAATTAGTTCAAATTTCCATCTTGTGAATTTGTTCATTATTTCAACTTCACCACCAGGTGGCATGTGCCAGCAAGTTCCTTCACTACTGCTCACGTCAATTTTTCCCTTTCCCTGATTGAAAATTTCAATAGCCTACAAGATTAGATGACCAAGCTCCACTAGCCCTATATGGCAAGTTTCCAAACAAATATACAACTTGACGATGTTTGTATTTAGGAACTCATGGAGAGAATGAGAGTCGGGGGTAAGGAGCATGACCAACAGCTTGAACCAGTCGATCAACAGCCATGACTCCTATCTGAGTGAGTCCATGCAGACTCCTACTGCAGCCTTGCTATAAGAGATGGTTAGGAGCAACAAGACACACGCACGTGTAAAATGTTGGTCCCATGTTTCAGGAGCTGAAATACAAGATCCCAGAAATGTATATATGCACAAAAAGCTTATTTCTCTCAAATTTTGTGCACATACAGGACCAGTCAAATGTTGACACACCTACTCATTCAAAGGTTTTTCTTTATTTTTACAATTTTCTACATTGTAGAATAGTGAAGACATCAAAACCATGAAATAACACACATGGAATCATGTCGTAACCAAATAAGAATTCAATCAAAATATATTGTAGACTCTTCAAAGTAGCTACCCGTTGCCTTGATGACAGCTTTGCACACTCTTGGCATTCTCTCATACAGCTTCATGAGGAATGATTTTCCAACAGTCTTGAAGGAGTTCCCACATATGCTGAGGACTTGTTGGCTGCTTTTCCTTCACTTGGAGGTCCAATTCATCTATATTGGGTTGAGGTCGGGCGATTGTGGAAGCCAGGTCATATGATGCTGCACTCCATCACTCTCCTTCTTGGTCAAATAGCCCTTACACAGCCTGGAGGTGTGATGGGTCATTGTCCTGTTGAAAAATAAATGATAGTACCACTAAGCGCAAGCCAGATGGGATGGCATATTGCTGCAGAATTCTAAATAAATCACAGACAGTGTCACCAGCAAAGCACCCCCACACCATCACACCTCCTCCTCCATGCTTCACGGTGGGAACCACACATGCGGAGATTATCCGTTCACCTACTCTGCGTCTCAAAAAACCACAGCGGTCGGAAACAAACATTTCAAATTTGGACTCAGACCTAAGGACATATTTCCACCAGTCTAAATGTCCATTGCTTGTGTTTCCTCTACCAAGCAAGTCTCTTCTTATTATTGGTGTCCTTTAGTAGTGTTTTCTTTGAAGCAATTTGACCATGAAGGCCTGATTCAAGCAGTCTCCTCTGAACAGTTGATGTTGAGATGTGTCTGTTACTTGAACTCTGAAGCATTTATTTGGGCTGCAATTTCCGAGGCTGCCAACTAATGAACTTATCTTCTGCAGTAGAGGTAACTCTGGGTCTTCCATTCCTGTGGTGGTCCTCATGAGAGCCAGTTTCATCATTGCGCTTGATGGTTTTTGCGACTGCACTTGAAGAAACATTCAATGTCCTTAAAATGTTCCAGATTGACCTTCATGTCTTAAAGTAATGGAGTGTCATTTATCTTTGGTTATTTGAGCTGTTCTTGCCATAATATGGACTTGGTCTTTTAATAAATAGGGCCATTTTCTGTATACCACCCCTACCTTGTCACAACACAATTGATTGGCTCAAATCCATTAAGGAAAGAAATTCCACAAATTAATGTTTAACAAGACACACCTGTTAATTGAATTGCATTCCAGGTGACTACCTCTGGAAGCTGGTTGAGAGAATGCCAAAAGTGTGCAAAGCTGTCATCAAGGTAAGGGGTGGCTACTTTTAAGAATCTCAAATCTAAAAAATATTTGGATTTGTTTAACACTTTTCTGGTTAATGCATGATTCCATGTGTTATTTCATAGTTTTGATGTCTTCACTATTATTTTACCATATAGAACATAGTAAAAATAAAGAAAAACCCTGGAATGAGTAGGTATGTCCAAACTTTTTACTGGTACTGTATTTGTTTACATCCCTGTTAGTGAGCATTTCTCATTTTTATTTCACCTTTATTTAACCAGGTAGGTAGTTGAGAACAAGTTCTCATTTACAACTGCGACCTGGCCAAGATAAAAAAATATTTAAAAAAGCAGTTTGACACATACAACACAGAGTTACACATACTTTGCCAAGATAATTTATCCACCTGACAGGTGTGGCAAATCAAGAAGCTGATTAACTTCTTATGGCTGGGGGCGCTTTTTTCACGTTCGGATGAAAAGCGTGCCCAGAGTAAACTGCCTGCTACTCAGGCCCAGAAGCTAAGATATGCATATATATTAGTAGATTTGGATAGAAAACACTCTGAAGTTTGTAAAACTGTTTGAATTATGTATGTGATTATAACAGAACTCATATGGCAGATGAAAACCTGAGAAAAATCCAACCAGGAAGTGGGAAATCTGAGGTTTGTAGTTTTTCAAGTTATTGCCTATCCAATATACAGTGTCAAATTTGGTCCGATTGCACCTCCTAAGGCTTCCACAAGATGTCAACAGTCTTTAGAACGTTGTTTCAAGCTTCTACTGTGAAGCGGGAGCGAATAAGAGCGGTTTGCCTCAGGGGTCTGGCTGAAAGCCATTAGTTTAGTTAAAGGTATGTATTCCCAGTCATGTGAAATCCATAGATTAGAGCCTAATGAATTTATTTAAATTGCCTGATTTCCTCATATGAACTGTAACTCAGTCAAATTAAATTGTTGCTTATTGCGTTTATATTTTTTGTTCAGTATACATTTAACTAACAGACGGTAAGAATCTCTGGATTAACTTTTGCCTCGATTTGGCAGTCTCATCCAGACCATCATGTAGTTCTTTAGCCACAATAGCAGTTAATTAGCATTTCTTTTTTTTTTGGGGGGGGGGGTAAATATATTGATAAAAGTCCCCCTGTCCTAGAGATTTACACGATTATCAAAAGCCTACACAAAACACAGCACTTATTGTAAGTGTTTCTAAAATCCCCTATGGGGAAAATAAAAATGTCCTGTTTGATAGCAAGGTTTTATGGGTAATATGACTCCTTCTGTGGTAGTCTATTCAAGTCAGGGCTGAGAGACATTTTGAGCATACCAATGAGTTTACCAGTCAAATTACCAGGGTGGGGTTCAGAAACCCTTCAAAGCTAGCACATTTGGTTCGTTGGAAGTTGTGGGAAGGTATGTTTTTGGTTCTAGGAACAAAGCCATAAGTTTCCTTACAGTTAAAACGTTTTTTTTTTTTAATGTAACCTGTTTTGGGAATGTACTTTTTTTTTCTAAGGTTCTCTGATAGTTTTCCTGGAAGGTTTTATTAAAAGTTCTGACAACAGAAATTATAGGTTACTTGAGAGTAATTAAATAACGTTCTGAGAACATTTCAATAAGACTTAATAAACACTGCTAACTTAGTTTAGGTTAACTGTTTTGAACTCCAAGCACAGATAGGACACATGGAAATTAATTTGCTTAGGCATTAATCATGCAAACACATTTGTTTTTGTTTTATTGTGGCATGGCATCAGTGAGATTCAAACCTATAATCTTCTGCTCATCAATGTAATTAGTCCACTGTGCCACCAGGATCTAGCATGCCATGTTTTTTTAACACATACAAAGCTGTTCATTTTAGTCTAATGATTCTGAGCTATTATCCACTGTAAAAAACCACTGCTATTGCTTTTGAATATTTTGTTGACCTAAAATTTTAAATGTAGTGATTCAGATGATTCAAACAGACCCCATTTCAAAGGAATTAAGATCAGTTAACAAGATATACGATAGAGTTTTGTTGATGCTGAGAATGAAATGTATACATTTTAAAATAACATTCTTAGAAAGTTCATTGAATGTTACCAATGTTTTGTGGTTTTTGTGGAAAGTTTTCATGTTCTGAGAACAGGACTTTAAATTGAACCATGAAGAAATCCGTAGAAAGCGTTATGCTGATGTACAAAAATTCCAACAGAAGAACGTTGTTTCTTAATGTTCTGGGAACAATTTAAAAACATGACTTTAAATAGAACCATGAGGAAACTTTATGGGAAGGTTGTATGCTATATAACAATAGGACAACAATGATCTCACCAAACTCGAAGAAAACATATGGTTCTCAGAACGTTGTGTGTTAGCTGGGTTCTGTGGATTATATATCTATGTGAGGTCACAACAGGCTCTTCGATATTTGGTGCATGTGCTGCCCAAATTCAGTTTTTAGACTGGAGTAAATATATCATTTTTGGAAACATTTAAATTTGTCAGGGGGTGCTGCAGCACCTTCAACAACCCTACCTCCCACGGCTATGTCTCTGTCCTATTCTTAGCTGGCTGCTTGCTGTGACATGAGAGAGCCATATCTAGCCTATTCTTAGCTGGCTCTGAAAATCCCCCAGAAAGAAGGAAATGGAGGAGTGTGAGATTACTTCCATGTCATCGGAGCGGATGACACCAGGCTATGTTATGGAAGCATTTTTACCTCCTCGCTGACAGAAAACCGCTGCCTTGAGGACAGACAGCGACCATACTGCAGGTAGGGACTGGGCTCTCCGAAACTTCATAATAAACATCAAAACAGACCTAGCTCATAAAATCTTTTTAGGACTAACATTGGGTTTTAAAGTTAGTTTTTTTTGTCCTATGCAATCAAGTTTGTCTTAAACATAGTTCATAAAAACAATGACATTGCAGTTCTAAAGTGAAATGCTACCCATCCCATGTCCCCATTTGCAGCTAGTGGACTTTGTTCTTTAGTTATTAAATACTGACACCTTGCTGGTTAGGTTGATCCTAAGACTGCTGAACAATTAATCAAATTACAATTAATCAAATTACAATTAATCAAATTACAATTAATCAAATTACAATTAATCAAATTACAATTATTCAAATCATCTATGCATAGTCACTTTACCCCTACCTACATGTATAAATTACCTCAACTAATCTGTACCCATGCACATTGACTCGGTAACGGTATCCCCTGTATAGCCTTGTTATTTTTCTTTTATTATGTTACTTTTTCTTTTATATTTAATCAATATTTTCTTAACTCTATTTCTTGAACTGCATTGTTGGTTAAGGGCTCGTAAGCATTTCACGGTAAGGGCCACACCTGTTGTATTCGGAGTATGTGACAAATAACATTTGATTTGATTTTAATACAGCAAAGCCAGACTTAGGCTCACTCTTGTAGTGGCTGTGGGTCATTTTCTACACCCTCCCACACACCCTCTGAATGTGGAAGATACTGTACCTTTGTCCGATGTATTACCCAATAAACTTCCTTATCATGTAAAGATGTGTTCGCTTTGTGTTGATAGAAAAGATAGCAGGTGAAGAAGGTTTCAGTTTGCCTCATTAAAAACGCAGTACATTTTTACCACTGAACAAACACCACACATTGCAGGTGGGGGAAGAGCATCACTGAATCAGAACTAGTCTGACACCATACTGTCTGTGCTGTAGCAGACAACTATTCATTATACATCATGGAGTTTGTTGTTTGGTTTGTCGATGAACCATAGACCGCAATGAGTGAACAAAGAGAGCTGTTGGCTAGATACTGAAGCAGAAACAGACTGGACCACTAATGCAAAGCTAAAGGTGTAGAATCACAACAGGAAGTTGCCCACTGTGACCGAGGTACCCCCCATTCTGGTCACCATGGTGGGCAGTGCCAAGCCAAGGCCAAAGAACCCGGCCTGCTGGACAGGACAGGGGGAACAACAGGAAACAGGCACGGGACTGTGAATTGGAAGTTGAAAAGAAAGAGTGGGTCAAACAACTAAACTGAGGAAGTGCACAATTGGGCTTGAAAACAATAAAAAGACTACACAAATCCACCACACATGGAAAACCATACCAGAGATGGATAAAGCACTTCAACCTATACTGACCCTGACCCTCTGGTCTTCTGTCAATGGACACATCATCAATATTGATCTATAGCCTTTAGAATCTTTACGAGAAAGAAGCCTTTCTTTCTCACCTGCCTGAAAGAGATGATATCTCAGCGATACCCTACCCCAAGACAATCAGGAAGTCTGTACATTACTATGCCATCTTTTCCAAGAGAGATGGAGAAGTGTACATGAGTACATTAGCCCACATTACTCCTCTCAGTCATCTCTCTCTCGCTCTCTACACAGTGGTAAAGTAGAGTGCTAATGCAACAGAGAGCAGGAGGGATTTGTTTCATATTTCAGGAGGTTAGGACAAGTGTCAGACTCTGCTAAGAGCTAAGCTGTGAGGTGGTCCCCTGCTGTCCACAGCTCAGAGGCCGACTGTTTGGTTTGGCAGAGAAAGCTAGTGTGCGACCTAAATGGAACTCTAGGTGGCCCGGGTCAAAAATAGTGCACAATATATAGGGAATAGGATGCCATTTGGGATGCAACCCTACAGTCCCTTTTTCTCCCTGGCCCTGGATTCAGACTGTCTAAGCTAAGGCTGAAGGCTCAGTGCCTGCTAATCTATGATCGTAATACAAATTCCAACCAAAACACACAGAATACTGTTCATGAGAGGGTAAATCTTGAGCTAAATCTGAAGCTCATCAGATGAGTAAATCAGAAGCTGTTCACGACATGGGTTTGATTAACCTTCGATTAAGTCTCAAATATCCTTATGAATGTAATGACCAGTCAGTATGGGATTCAGGCTACCTCCTCCACCCAAGTCTCTCCCACAGCCACACAAGTCCGGTAAACATGGCTACCTCCACCCTGGTTAGTGGCACAGATCACTGAGAAACACAAAGCGGACATCAATCAATCTTCGCTTCCCCTAACTCAAAACGGACCATTCAGATTGGCTCATTCCAACCCATTCACACATTCCGAAATCTTTTTTCTCCAATTGCCTCCTGTTTGGGCGGTTCGTCGCCTAATGGTTAAGGGTGTTGGGCCAGTAACCGAATGGTCATTGGTTTGAACCCAGAGCCAACTTGGGGACAAATCTGCCTTTGTGACCTCGAGAAAGGCACTTAACCCTAATCGCTCCTGTAAGTGGCTCTGGATAAGAGTATCTGCTAAATGGCTAAAATGTTCATGTAAAAATGTTAAGGCTCCTCGTTTCCCAGAAGGCCTTAGGGGTGGTTGCCATGGCGGTATAAAGGCACGGTCATTCTCAGCTGAACAACTGAACTGCGGGTTATTCCCCTAGGCGAGGTGAAATGCCCGACTGGCAGGGCTGCCATATCCTGCTTTATCAAAGTGAGGAAGTGCATTGAGCCGGGTGGAGCCCAGTAGCCTATATTCAAAATTCTCCCGCAGTCCAAACATCACCACTCTACTGAACCACCAACTGTAGGTTGCTAGATGGACCATACCACTGAGCCTAGGCCCTAACAGGGGTTGGGATTTGAGACCACAGGCTCAAAAAATTCCCACCATTTCAAACTCCAACTGACAGTTTTAAGCCTTTCCCTGCTGAATTCCCTGCTGTATCGCGATGTTGTTGTTACATCGTAGACCTAGTGGCCTACTGTAGCCTGTGTCCGGTCTCAGAGTAGCACACCATCTCTGTTTGTTACAGTTCATTGAGCACAGATCTCTGAGGCTGTTGAATTAAGATAATGTCTGACCTCTATAGCAAAGTGCTGGTGATCCCATTTCCCCTCAGGAGGAGAACAGGTAGACCAACGCTATTTTAAAACGCCATTAGTACGCCAACTAAAGACCAAAGAGCTCTAATGACAGACATTAACACACACAGCCACGAGCCCTGGCGACTCAACCAAATCTGGGCCCTATTTATCACGAAGCCTAGCCTGGCTAACCAGAGCCACATTCACAACCAATCAACCATATCTGTTGAAAAGTGTCGCCTAAACTAAGCAGCCAGTGTACTGTAATAACAGTATAATAACAGATATATTTCGATCTGATGGCTTGCTGATAGGTCAACATCTCTCATAGGTCAACTGACCAAGGAACATCTGATAACTACTGAGTCCAGTCGAAGCACAACATCGAAGATATTTCCACACTATGACGTTGGTTGGATTTCATGTCACAATGCAACCTCATAAACATAAACAGACCAGCCCTGCAAACTACCACACTCATATTGCTCTAGCTCCTCCAACACAAATCTAAGATTAAATCACTAGCAGTAGAATGAAGCATCATCTCCTGACTCCTAAGACCAAATCACCAGCAGTAGAATGAAGCATTGTCTTCTGGATCCTGCACTATGTGACGGGCTGCCCCCAGGTGGTAAGGGTAGGTAACAACACATCCGCAACGATGATCCTCAACACAGGGGCCCATCAGGGGTGCGTGCTCAGTCCCCTCCTGTACTCCCTGTTAACTCATGACTGCACGGCCAGTCACGACTCCAACACCATCATTAAGTTTGCTGATGACACAACAGTGGTAGGCCTGATCACCGACAACGATGAGACAGCCTATAGAGAGGAGGTCATAGACCTGGCCGTGTGGTGCCAGGACAACAACCTCTCCCTCAACGTGAGCAAGACAAAGGAGATAATTGTGGACTACAGGAAGGAAAAAGAGGACCAAGCACGCCCCCATTCTCAGTGACGTGGCTGCAGTGGAGCAGGTTGAGAGCTTCAAGTTCCTTGGTGTCCACATCACCAACAAACTAACATAGTCCAAGCACACCAAGACAGTCGTGAAGAGGGCACGACAAAACCTATTCCCCCTCCGGAGGCTGAAAAGATTTGGCATGGGTCTTCAGATCCTCAAAAGATTCTACAGCTGCACCATCGAGAGCATCTTGACTGGTTGCATCACTGCCTGGTATGCAACTGCTCGGCCTCCCACTACAAGGCACTACAGAGGGTAGTGCATACGGCCCAGTACATCACTGGGGCCAAGCTTCCTGCCACCCAGGACCTCTATACCAGGCGGTGTCAGAGGAAGGCCCTAAAAATTGTCAAAGACTCCAGCCACCCTAGTCATAGACTGTTCTCTCTGCTACCGCATGGCAAGCGGTATCGGAGACGTAAGTCTAGGTCCAAGAGTCTTGTAAACAGCTTCTACCCTCAAGCCATAAGACTCCTGAACAGCTAATCAAATGGCTACTCAGATTATTTGCCTTAACTACCCCCTCCTCTTTTACACCGCTGCTACTCTCTGTTATTAAAGTTACTATGCATAGATGATAACAATTATGTAAATGTACACTACCGTTCAAAAGTTTGAGGTCCCTTAGAAATGTCTTTGTTTTTTGACAGAAAAGCACATTTTTGGTCAACAGTGAAGAGGTGACTCCGTGATGCTGGCCTTCTAGGCAGAGTTCCTCTGTCCAGTGTCTGTGTTCTTTTGCCCAACTTAATCTGCTTAGGCAGAGTTGCAAAGAAAAAGCCACATCTCAGACTGGCCAATAAAAATAAAAGATTAAGTTGGGCAAAAGAACACAGACACTGGACAGAGGAACTCTGCCTTGAAGGCCAGCATCACGGAGTCACCTCTTCACTGTTGACGTTGAGACTGGTGTTTTGCGGGTACTATTAATGAAGCTGCCAGTTGAGGACGTGTGAGGTGTCTGGTTGAGCTAGTTTGCGTTGTTCTGTGAAAGGAATAGTACACAGCGTTGTACGAGATCTTCAGTTTCTTGGCAATTTCTCATATGGAATAGCCTTCATTACTCAGAACAAGAATAGACTGATGAGTTTCAGAAGAAAGTTATTTGTTTCTGGCCATTTTGAGCCTGTAATCGAATCCACAAATGCTGATTCTCCAGATACTCAACTAGTCTAAAGGTGGTCAGTTTTATTGCTTCATTAATCAGCACAAGTTTTCAGCTGATCTAACATAATTGAAAAAGGGTTTAAGGATCAATTAGCCTTTTAAAATACTAAAACTAGGATTAGAAATCTGCCGTTTCCAGCTACAATGGTCATTTACAACATTAACACTGTATTCCTGATCAATTTGATGTTATTTTAAAGGACAACAAATTTGCTTTTCTTTCAAAAACAAGGACATTTCTAAGGGACCCCAAACTTTTGAACGGTAGTGTACATACTACCTCAACTAACCGATGCCCCTGCACATAGACTCTGTACCGGTACCCCCCTGTATATAGTCTCGCTATTGTTATTTTACTACTGCTCCTTAATTACTTGTTACTTTAATTTCTTATCTGTATTCTTTTTAAACTGCATTGTTGGTTAGGGACTCGTAAGTAAGCATTTCACTGTAAGGTTGGGCGCATGTGACAAATACAATTTGATGTGAATATGAACATCTTCTTCCATTAAACTCCTCCTAACCTGGACATCCACCTCGTCCTTGTTCTGACCGGACGTTCTGTGGTGGTTGCCACCTGCCTTAAGCCAGCACCTAACATGTCTTATTACGTTTATGGTCCTTCGATTCTCTACAACCCTACTCCTATTTTTCAATTCTTATTTCTAGATGTTTCATACACACAGGAGGTAAATGCTGGGGTTCACTGCATCTGTTAGTTAACACATTGCAAATGACTGTTATTTACTCATGGCTCCTGTAACACACACGGTGTTGTATTCGGCGCATGTAACTAATACAATTTGATTTCATTCCTAAGATCAACTCACCAGCAGTAGAATGAAACATTGTCTCCTGACTCAAGATCAAAACATTCTTCCCTAGCACAGCTGGAATGTCAGAGCTCAGGTAGCTTCCGCATCCCATGTCCTTGAGCAGAACATTCCAAACGCCTGTCATCCTGAAGGTAAACATGCCTGGGCACACCTGCTTCGAGTTGCCTTCTGGAATCCTGCCTAGCTGCCTGGAGGCAGAGGGTGAGATGCCATGGAGCAGAGGTGGATCTCTGCCTCAGCCCAAACTGCTCTCTCTAGTTACAGTATAAGGCAAGTATAATCACCTATACCCCTCAAACTCAACTCTGGACCTCAAAGCCAGTTCCACTGCATTGTGTTCATTGTTCCCCTCTAATCAGGGACTGATTTAGACCTGGGACACCAGGTGTGTGCAATTAATGATCAGGTAGAACAGAAAACGAGTAGGCTCCGTACTTCGTGGGGTCAGAGTTGAGTACCCCAGACCTATACAATCAACACACATGTCAAGAGTGAGGCAGAAGGAAAGAGGCCATATACTGTATGAGCCAACGAAGCCAATCACACTAACTTATAAACTGACACGAGACTTATCACCAACGTACCAACAGACAGGACAGGAGAAAGGGAGAGAATTATCGTCAACGTACCAACAGACAGGACAGGAGAGACTTATCACCAACGTACCAACAGACAGGACAGGAAAAAGGGAGAGACTTATCGTCAACGTATCAACAGACAGGACAGGAGAGACTTATCAACATACCAACAGACAGGACAGGAGAAAGGGAGAGACTTTCGTCAACGTATCAACAGACAGGACAGACTTATCAACATACCAACAGACAGGACAGGAGAAAGGGAGAGACTTATCGTCAACGTATCAACAGACAGGACAGGAGAAAGGAGAGACTTTATCAACGTACCAACAGACAGGACAGGAGAGACTTATCATCAACGTACCAACAGAAGGACAGGAGAGACATCATCAACGTACCAACAGACAGGACAGGACAGGACAGAGACTTATCATCAACGTACCAACAGACAGGACAGGAGAGACTTATCATCAACGTACCAACAGACAGGACAGGAGACAGGACAGGAGAGACTTATCGTCAACGTACCAACAGACAGGACAGGAGAGACTTATCATCAACGTACCAACAGACAGGACAGGAGAAAGGGAGAGAGTCAACGTACCAACAGACAGGACAGGAGAGACTTATCATCAACGTACCAACAGACAGGACAGGAGAGACTTATCATCAACGTACCAACAGACAGAGAAAGGGAGAGACTTATCGTTCAACGTACAGGACAACAGACAGAGAAAGGAGAGACTTATCATCAACGTACCAACAGACAGGACAGGAGAGTACCAACAGACAGGACAGGAGAGACTTATCATCAACGTACCAACAGACAGGACAGGAGAGACTTATCATCAACGTACCAACAGACAGGACAGGAGAGACTTATCATCAACGTACCAACAGACAGGACAGGAGAAAGGAGAGACTTATCGTCAACGTACCAACAGACAGGACAGGAGAGACTTATCATCAACGTACCAACAGACAGGACAGGAGAGACTTATCATCAACGTACCAACAGACAGGAAAGGAGAGACTTATCATCAACGTACCAACAGACAGGAGAAAGGGAGAGACTTATCGTCAACGTACCAACAGACAGGACAGGAGAGACTTATCATCAACGTACCAACAGACAGGAGAAAGGGAGAGACTTATCGTCAACGTACCAACAGACAGGACAGGAGAGACTTATCATCAACGTACCAACAGACAGGAGAAAGGGAGAGACTTATCGTCAACGTACCAACAGACAGGACAGGAGAGACTTATCAATCAACGACTTATCCAACAGACAGGACAGGAGAGACTTATCAACGTCAGGACAGGAGTACGTACCAACAGACAGGACAGGAGAGACTTATCATCAACGTACCAACAGACAGGACAGGAGAGACTTATCAACGTACCAACAGACAACGTACCAACAGACAGGACAGGAGAGACTTATCATCAACGTACCAACAGACAGGACAGGAGAAAGGGAGAGACTTATCGATTTATCAACGTACCAACAACAGACAGGACAGGAGAGACTTATCATCAACGTACCAACAGACAGGAAAGGGAGAGACTTATCGTCAACGTACCAACAGACAGGACAGACATCGTCAACGTACCAACAGACAGGACAGGAGAGACTTATCATCAACGTACCAACAGACAGGACAGGAGAGACTTATCATCAACGTACCAACAGACAGGACAGGAGAGACTTATCATCAACGTACCAACAGACAGGACAGGAGAGACTTATCATACCAACAGACAGGTACCAACAGACAGGACAGGAGAAAGGAGAGACTTACAGACAGGACAGGAGAGTCAACGTACCAACAGACAGGACAGGAGAGACTTATCATCAACGTACCAACAGACAGGAGAACAGGGAGAGACTTATCATCAACGTACCAACAGACAGGACAGGAGAGACTTATCATCAACGTACCAACAGACAGGAGAAAGGGAGAGACTTATCATCAACGTACCAACAGACAGAGAAAGGAGAGACTTATCGTCAACGTACCAACAGACAGGACAGACAGGACAGGGAGAGACTTATCATCAACGTACCAACAGACAGGACAGGAGAGACTTATACCAACAGACAGGACAGGAGAGACTTATCATCAACGTACCAACAGACAGGACAGGAGAAAGGAGAGACTTATCGTCAACGTACCAACAGACAGGACAGGAGAGACTTATCGTCAACGTACCAACAGACAGGAGAAAGGGAGAGACTTATCGTCAACGTACCAACAGACAGGACAGGAGAGACTTATCACAACGTACCAACAGACAGGAGACTTATCGTCAACGTACCAACAGACAGGACAGGAGAGACTTATCATCAACGTACCAACAGACAGGACAGGAGAGACTTATCATCAACGTACCAACAGACAGGACAGGAGAGACTTATCATCAACGTACCAACAGACAGGACAGGAGAGACTTATCGTCAACGTACCAACAGACAGGACAGGAGAGACTTATCATCAACGTACCAACAGACAGGACAGGAGAAAGGAGAGACTTATCATCAACGTACCAACAGACAGGACAGGAGAGACTTATCATCAACGTACCAACAGACAGGACAGGAGACTTATCATCAACGTACCAACAGACAGGGAGAGACTTATCGTTCAACGTATCAACAGACAGGACAGGAGAGACTTATCGTCAACGTACCAACAGACAGGACAGGAGAGCTTATCAGAGACTTATCATCAACGTACCAACAGACAGGACAGGAGAGACTTATCATCAACGTACCAACAGACAGGACAGGAGAGACTTATCATCAACGTACCAACAGACAGGACAGGAGAGACTTATCATCAACGTACCAACAGACAGGACAGGAGAAAGGAGAGACTTATCGTCAACGTACCAACAGACAGGACAGGAGAGACTTATTATACCAACAGACAGGACAGGAGAGACTTATCATCAACGTACCAACAGACAGGAGAAAGGGAGAGACTTATCGTCAACGTACCAACAGACAGGACAGAAGAGACTTATTCAACGTACCAACAGACAGGAGAAAGGGAGAGACATCGTCAACGTACCAACAGACAGACAGGACAACGTACCAACAGACAGGAAAAAGGGAGAGACTTATCGTCAACGTATCAACAGACAGGACAGGAGAGACTTATCAACATACCAACAGACAGGACAGGAGAAAGGGAGAGATTTATCACCAACGTACCAACAGACAGGACAGGAGAAAGGGAGAGACTTACGTTCAACCTATCAACAGACAGGACAGGAGAAAGGGAGAGACTTATCGTCAACGTACCAACAGACAGGACAGGAGAGACTTATCATCAACGTACCAACAGACAGGACAGGAGAGACTTATCATCAACGTACCAACAGACAGGACAGGAGAGACTTATCATCAACGTACCAACAGACAGGACAGGAGAGACTTATCATCAACGTACCAACAGACAGGAGAAAGGGAGAGACTTATCATCAACGTACCAACAGACAGGACAGGAGAAAGGGAGAGACTTATCGTCAACGTACCAACAGACAGGACAGGAGAGACTTATCATCAACGTACCAACATCGTCAACGTACCAACAGACAGGACAGGAGAGACTTATCGTCAACGTAGCAACAGACAGGACAGGAGACTTATCATCAACGTACCATCAGACAGGACAGGAGAGACTTATCATCAACGTACCAACAGACAGGACAGGAGAGACTTATCGTCAACGTACCAACAGACAGGACAGGAGAGACTTATCGTCAACGTACCAACAGACAGGACAGGAGAGACTTATCATCAACGTACCAACAGACAGGACAGGAGAAAGGGAGAGACTTATCGTCAACGTACCAACAGACAGGACAGGAGAGACTTATCGTCAACGTACCAACAGACAGGACAGGAGAGACTTATCATCAACGTACCAACAGACAGGAGAAAGGGAGAGACTTATCGTCAACGTACCAACAGACAGGACAGGAGAGACTTATCGTCAACGTACCAACAGACAGGAGAAAGGGAGAGACTTATTGTCAACGTACCAACAGACAGGACAGGAGAGACTTATCATCAACGTACCAACAGACAGGAGAAAGGGAGAGACTTATCGTCAACGTACCAACAGACAGGACAGGAGAGACTTATCATCAACGTACCAACAGACAGGAGAAAGGGAGAGACTTATCGTCAACGTACCAACAGACAGGACAGGAGAGACTTATCGTCAACGTACCAACAGACAGGACAGGAGAGACTTATCATCAACGTACCAACAGACAGGAGAAAGGGAGAGACTTATCATCAACGTACCAACAGACAGGAGAAAGGGAGAGACTTACGTTCAACGTACCAACAGACAGGACAGGAGAAAGGGAGAGACTTATCGTCAACGTACCAACAGACAGGACAGGAGAGACTTATCATCAACGTACCAACAGACAGGAGAAAGGGAGAGACTTATCGTCAACGTACCAACAGACAGGACAGGAGAGACTTATCGTCAACGTACCAACAGACAGGACAGGAGAGACTTATCATCAACGTACCAACAGACAGGACAGGAGAGACTTATCATCAACGTACCAACAGACAGGACAGGAGAGACTTATCGTCAACGTACCAACAGACAGGACAGGAGAGACTTATCATCAACGTACCAACAGACAGGACAGGAGAGACTTATCGTCAACGTACCAACAGACAGGACAGGAGAGACTTATCATCAACGTACCAACAGACAGGACAGGAGAAAGGAGAGACTTATCATCAACGTACCAACAGACAGGACAGGAGAGACTTATCATCAACGTACCAACAGACAGGAGAAAGGAGAGACTTATCATCAACGTACCAACAGACAGGACAGGAGAAAGGGAGAGACTTATCGTCAACGTACCAACAGACAGGACAGGAGAGACTTATCATCAACGTACCAACAGACAGGACAGGAGAGACTTATCATCAACGTACCAACAGACAGGAGAAAGGGAGAGACTTATCGTCAACGTACCAACAGACAGGACAGGAGAGACTTATCATCAACGTACCAACAGACAGGACAGGAGAGACTTATCATCAACGTACCAACAGACAGGACAGGAGAGACTTATCATCAACGTACCAACAGACAGGACAGGAGAGACTTATCATCAACGTACCAACAGACAGGACAGGAGAGACTTATCATCAACGTACCAACAGACAGGACAGGAGAAAAGGAGAGACTTATCGTCAACGTACCAACAGACAGGACAGGAGAGACTTATCATCAACGTACCAACAGACAGGACAGGAGAGACTTATCATCAACGTACCAACAGACAGGAGAAAGGGAGAGACTTATCGTCAACGTACCAACAGACAGGACAGAAGAGACTTATCGTCAACGTACCAACAGACAGGAGAAAGGGAGAGACTTATCGTCAACGTACCAACAGACAGGAGAAAGGGAGAGACTTATCGTCAACGTACCAACAGACAGGAGAAAGGGAGAGACTTACGTTCAACGTATCAACAGACAGGACAGGAGAAAGGGAGACTTATCGTCAACGTACCAACAGACAGGACAGGAGAAAGGGAGAGACTTATCGTCAACGTACCAACAGACAGGACAGGAGAGACTTATCATCAAAGTACCAACAGACAGGAGAAAGGGAGAGACTTATCGTCAACGTACCAACAGACAGGACAGGAGAGACTTATCATCAACGTACCAACAGACAGGACAGGAGAGACTTATCATCAACGTACCAACAGACAGGACAGGAGAGACTTATCATCAACGTACCAACAGACAGGACAGGAGAAAAGGAGAGACTTATCGTCAACGTACCAACAGACAGGAGAAAGGGAGAGACTTATCGTCAACGTACCAACAGACAGGACAGGAGAGACTTATCATCAACGTACCAACAGACAGGAGAAAGGGAGAGACTTATCGTCAACGTACCAACAGACAGGACAGGAGAGACTTATCATCAACGTACCAACAGACAGGACAGGAGAGACTTATCATCAACGTACCAACAGACAGGACAGGAGAGACTTATCATCAACGTACCAACAGACAGGACAGGAGAAAAGGAGAGACTTATTGTCAACGTACCAACAGACAGGAGAAAGGGAGAGACTTATCGTCAACGTACCAACAGACAGGACAGGAGAGACTTATCATCAACGTACCAACAGACAGGAGAAAGGGAGAGACTTATCGTCAACGTACCAACAGACAGGACAGGAGAGACTTATCATCAACGTACCAACAGACAGGACAGGAGAGACTTATCATCAACGTACCAACAGACAGGACAGGAGAGACTTATCATCAACGTACCAACAGACAGGACAGGAGAGACTTATCAACATACCAACAGACAGGACAGGAGAAAGGGAGAGATTTATCACCAACGTACCAACAGACAGGACAGGAGAAAGGGAGAGACTTACGTTCAACCTATCAACAGACAGGACAGGAGAAAGGGAGAGACTTATCGTCAACGTACCAACAGACAGGACAGGAGAGACTTATCATCAACGTACCAACAGACAGGACAGGAGAGACTTATCAACATACCAACAGACAGGACAGGAGAAAGGGAGAGATTTATCACCAACGTACCAACAGACAGGACAGGAGAAAGGGAGAGACTTACGTTCAACCTATCAACAGACAGGACAGGAGAAAGGGAGAGACTTATCGTCAACGTACCAACAGACAGGACAGGAGAGACTTATCATCAACGTACCAACAGACAGGACAGGAGAGACTTATCATCAACGTACCAACAGACAGGACAGGAGAGACTTATCATCAACGTACCAACAGACAGGACAGGAGAGACTTATCATCAACGTACCAACAGACAGGACAGGAGAAAGGAGAGACTTATCATCAACGTACCAACAGACAGGACAGGAGAAAAGGGAGAGACTTATCATCAACGTACCAACAGACAGGACAGGAGAGACTTATCATCAACGTACCAACAGACAACAGACAGGACAGGAGAGACTTATCGTCAACGTAGCAACAGACAGGAGAGACTTATCATCAACGTACCAACAGACAGGACAGGAGAGACTTATCATCAACGTACCAACAGACAGGACAGGAGAGACTTATCGTCAACGTACCAACAGACAGGACAGGAGAGACTTATCATCAACGTACCAACAGACAGGACAGGAGAGACTTATCATCAACGTACCAACAGACAGGACAGGAGAAAGGGAGAGACTTATCGTCAACGTACCAACAGACAGGACAGGAGAGACTTATCGTCAACGTACCAACAGACAGGACAGGAGAGACTTATCATCAACGTACCAACAGACAGGAGAAAGGGAGAGACTTATCGTCAACGTACCAACAGACAGGACAGGAGAGACTTATCGTCAACGTACCAACAGACAGGAGAAAGGGAGAGACTTATTGTCAACGTACCAACAGACAGGACAGGAGAGACTTATCATCAACGTACCAACAGACAGGAGAAAGGGAGAGACTTATCGTCAACGTACCAACAGACAGGACAGGAGAGACTTATCATCAACGTACCAACAGACAGGAGAAAGGGAGAGACTTATCGTCAACGTACCAACAGACAGGACAGGAGAGACTTATCATCAACGTACCAACAGACAGGACAGGAGAGACTTATCATCAACGTACCAACAGACAGGAGAAAGGAGAGACTTATCATCAACGTACCAACAGACAGGAGAAAGGAGAGACTTATCGTTCAACGTACCAACAGACAGGACAGGAGAAAGGGAGAGACTTATCGTCAACGTACCAACAGACAGGACAGGAGAGACTTATCATCAACGTACCAACAGACAGGAGAAAGGGAGAGACTTATCGTCAACGTACCAACAGACAGGACAGGAGAGACTTATCGTCAACGTACCAACAGACAGGACAGGAGAGACTTATCATCAACGTACCAACAGACAGGACAGAGACTTATCATCAACGTACCAACAGACAGGACAGGAGAGACTTATCATCAACGTACCAACAGACAGGACAGGAGAGACTTATCATCAACGTACCAACAGACAGGACAGGAGAGACTTATCGTCAACGTACCAACAGACAGGACAGGAGAGACTTATCATCAACGTACCAACAGACAGGACAGGAGTACCAACAGACAGGACAGGAGAGACTTATCATCAACGTACCAACAGACAGGACAGGAGAAAGGGAGAGACTTATCGTCAACGTACCAACAGACAGGACAGGAGAAAGGGAGAGACTTATCGTCAACGTACCAACAGACAGGACAGGAGAGACTTATCATCAACGTACCAACAGACAGGACAGGAGAGACTTATCATCAACGTACCAACAGACAGGAGAAAGGGAGAGACTTATCGTCAACGTACCAACAGACAGGACAGGAGAGACTTATCATCAACGTACCAACAGACAGGACAGGAGAGACTTATCATCAACGTACCAACAGACAGGACAGGAGAGACTTATCATCAACGTACCAACAGACAGGACAGGAGAGACTTATCATCAACGTACCAACAGACAGGACAGGAGAGACTTATCATCAACGTACCAACAGACAGGACAGGAGAAAAGGAGAGACTTATCGTCAACGTACCAACAGACAGGACAGGAGAGACTTATCGTCAACGTACCAACAGACAGGACAGGAGAGACTTATCATCAACGTACCAACAGACAGGAGAAAGGGAGAGACTTATCGTCAACGTACCAACAGACAGGACAGAAGAGACTTATCGTCAACGTACCAACAGACAGGAGAAAGGAGAGACTTATTGTCAACGTACCAACAGACAGGAGAAAGGGAGAGACTTATCATCAACGTACCAACAGACAGGAGAAAGGGAGAGACTTACGTTCAACGTATCAACAGACAGGACAGGAGAAAGGGAGACTTATCGTCAACGTACCAACAGACAGGACAGGAGAAAGGGAGAGACTTATCGTCAACGTACCAACAGACAGGACAGGAGAGACTTATCATCAAAGTACCAACAGACAGGAGAAAGGGAGAGACTTATCGTCAACGTACCAACAGACAGGACAGGAGAGACTTATCATCAACGTACCAACAGACAGGACAGGAGAGACTTATCATCAACGTACCAACAGACAGGACAGGAGAGACTTATCATCAACGTACCAACAGACAGGACAGGAGAAAAGGAGAGACTTATCGTCAACGTACCAACAGACAGGAGAAAGGGAGAGACTTATCGTCAACGTACCAACAGACAGGACAGGAGAGACTTATCATCAACGTACCAACAGACAGGAGAAAGGGAGAGACTTATCGTCAACGTACCAACAGACAGGACAGGAGAGACTTATCATCAACGTACCAACAGACAGGACAGGAGAGACTTATCATCAACGTACCAACAGACAGGACAGGAGAGACTTATCATCAACGTACCAACAGACAGGACAGGAGAAAAGGAGAGACTTATTGTCAACGTACCAACAGACAGGAGAAAGGGAGAGACTTATCGTCAACGTACCAACAGACAGGACAGGAGAGACTTATCATCAACGTACCAACAGACAGGAGAAAGGGAGAGACTTATTCAATACCAACAGACAGGACAGGAGAGACTTATCATCAACGTACCAACAGACAGGACAGGAGAGACTTATCATCAACGTACCAACAGACAGGACAGGAGAGACTTATCATCAACGTACCAACAGACAGGACAGGAGAGACTTATCGTCAACGTACCAACAGACCGGACAGGAGAGACTTATCATCAACGTACCAACAGACAGGACAGGAGAGACTTATCGTCAACGTACCAACAGACAGGACAGGAGAGACTTATCATCAACGTACCAACAGACAGGAGAAAGGGAGAGACTTATCGTCAACGTACCAACAGACAGGACAGGAGAGACTTATCGTCAACGTACCAACAGACAGAGAAAGGAGAGACTTATTGTCAACGTACCAACAGACAGGACAGGAGAGACTTATCATCAACGTACCAACAGACAGGAGAAAGGGAGAGACTTATCGTCAACGTACCAACAGACAGGACAGGAGAGACTTATCATCAACGTACCAACAGACAGGAGAAAGGGAGAGACTTATCGTCAACGTACCAACAGACAGGACAGGAGAGACTTATCGTCAACGTACCAACAGACAGGAGAAAGGGAGAGACTTATCGTCAACGTACCAACAGACAGGAGAAAGGGAGAGACTTACGTTCAACGTACCAACAGACAGGACAGGAGAAAGGGAGAGACTTATCGTCAACGTACCAACAGACAGGACAGGAGAGACTTATCATCAACGTACCAACAGACAGGACAGGAGAAAGGGAGAGACTTATCGTCAACGTACCAACAGACAGGACAGGAGAGACTTATCATCAACGTACCAACAGACAGGAGAAAGGGAGAGACTTATCGTCAACGTACCAACAGACAGGACAGGAGAGACTTATCATCAACGTACCAACAGACAGGAGAAAGGGAGAGACTTATCGTCAACGTACCAACAGACAGGACAGGAGAGACTTATCATCAACGTACCAACAGACAGGACAGGAGAGACTTATCATCAACGTACCAACAGACAGGACAGGAGAGACTTATCATCAACGTACCAACAGACAGGACAGGAGAGACTTATCATCAACGTACCAACAGACAGGACAGGAGAGACTTATCGTCAACGTACCAACAGACAGGACAGGAGAGACTTATCATCAACGTACCAACAGACAGGACAGGAGAGACTTATCGTCAACGTACCAACAGACAGGACAGGAGAGACTTATCATCAACGTACCAACAGACAGGACAGGAGAAAGGGAGAGACTTATCGTCAACGTACCAACAGACAGGACAGGAGAGACTTATCATCAACGTACCAACAGACAGGACAGGAGAAAGGGAGAGACTTACGTTCAACGTATCAACAGACAGGACAGGAGAAAGGGAGAGACTTATCGTCAACGTACCAACAGACAGGACAGGAGAGACTTATCATCAACGTACCAACAGACAGGACAGGAGAGACTTATCATCAACGTACCAACAGACAGGAGAAAGGGAGAGACTTATCGTCAACGTACCAACAGACAGGACAGGAGAGACTTATCATCAACGTACCAACAGACAGGACAGGAGAGACTTATCATCAACGTACCAACAGACAGGACAGGAGAGACTTATCATCAACGTACCAACAGACAGGACAGGAGAGACTTATCATCAACGTACCAACAGACAGGACAGGAGAGACTTATCATCAACGTACCAACAGACAGGACAGGAGAGACTTATCATCAACGTACCAACAGACAGGACAGGAGAAAAGGAGAGACTTATCGTCAACGTACCAACAGACAGGACAGGAGAGACTTATCGTCAACGTACCAACAGACAGGACAGGAGAGACTTATCATCAACGTACCAACAGACAGGAGAAAGGGAGAGACTTATCGTCAACGTACCAACAGACAGGACAGAAGAGACTTATCGTCAACGTACCAACAGACAGGAGAAAGGGAGAGACTTATCGTCAACGTACCAACAGACAGGAGAAAGGGAGAGACTTATCGTCAACGTACCAACAGACAGGAGAAAGGGAGAGACTTACGTTCAACGTACCAACAGACAGGACAGGAGAAAGGGAGAGACTTATCGTCAACGTACCAACAGACAGGAGAAAGGGAGAGACTTATCGTCAACGTACCAACAGACAGGAGAAAGGGAGAGACTTATCGTCAACGTACCAACAGACAGGAGAAAGGGAGAGACTTACGTTCAACGTACCAACAGACAGGACAGGAGAAAGGGAGAGACTTATCGTCAACGTACCAACAGACAGGACAGGAGAGACTTATCATCAACGTACCAACAGACAGGAGAAAGGGAGAGACTTATCGTCAACGTACCAACAGACAGGACAGGAGAGACTTATCATCAACGTACCAACAGACAGGAGAAAGGGAGAGACTTATCGTCAACGTACCAACAGACAGGACAGGAGAGACTTATCATCAACGTACCAACAGACAGGAAAGGAGAGACTTATCATCAACGTACCAACAGACAGGACAGGAGAGACTTATCATCAACGTACCAACAGACAGGACAGGAGAGACTTATCATCAACGTACCAACAGACAGGACAGGAGAGACTTATCATCAACGTACCAACAGACAGGACAGGAGAGACTTATCGTCAACGTACCAACAGACAGGACAGGAGAGACTTATCGTCAACGTACCAACAGACAGGACAGGAGAGACTTATCGTCAACGTACCAACAGACAGGAGAAAGGGAGAGACTTATCATCAACGTACCAACAGACAGGACAGGAGAAAGGGAGAGACTTACGTTCAACGTATCAACAGACAGGACAGGAGAAAGGGAGAGACTTATCATCAACGTACCAACAGACAGGACAGGAGAGACTTATCATCAACGTACCAACAGACAGGACAGGAGAGACTTATCATCAACGTACCAACAGACAGGAGAAAGGGAGAGACTTATCGTCAACGTACCAACAGACAGGACAGGAGAGACTTATCATCAACGTACCAACAGACAGGACAGGAGAGACTTATCATCAACGTACCAACAGACAGGACAGGAGAGACTTATCATCAACGTACCAACAGACAGGACAGGAGAGACTTATCATCAACGTACCAACAGACAGGACAGGAGAGACTTATCATCAACGTACCAACAGACAGGACAGGAGAGACTTATCATCAACGTACCAACAGACAGGACAGGAGAAAAGGAGAGACTTATCGTCAACGTACCAACAGACAGGACAGGAGAGACTTATCGTCAACGTACCAACAGACAGGACAGGAGAGACTTATCATCAACGTACCAACAGACAGGAGAAAGGGAGAGACTTATCGTCAACGTACCAACAGACAGGACAGAAGAGACTTATCGTCAACGTACCAACAGACAGGACAGGAGAGACTTATCGTCAACGTACCAACAGACAGGAGAAAGGGAGAGACTTATCGTCAACGTACCAACAGACAGGAGAAAGGGAGAGACTTACGTTCAACGTACCAACAGACAGGACAGGAGAAAGGGAGAGACTTATCGTCAACGTACCAACAGACAGGAGAAAGGGAGAGACTTACAACGTACCAACAGACAGGAGAAAGGGAGAGACTTATCGTCAACGTACCAACAGACAGGAGAAAGGGAGAGACTTACGTTCAACGTACCAACAGACAGGACAGGAGAAAGGGAGAGACTTATCGTCAACGTACCAACAGACAGGACAGGAGAGACTTATCATCAACGTACCAACAGACAGGAGAAAGGGAGAGACTTATCGTCAACGTACCAACAGACAGGACAGGAGAGACTTATCATCAACGTACCAACAGACAGGAGAAAGGGAGAGACTTATCGTCAACGTACCAACAGACAGGACAGGAGAGACTTATCGTCAACGTACCAACAGACAGGACAGGAGAGACTTATCATCAACGTACCAACAGACAGGACAGGAGAGACTTATCATCAACGTACCAACAGACAGGACAGGAGAGACTTATCATCAACGTACCAACAGACAGGACAGGAGAGACTTATCATCAACGTACCAACAGACAGGACAGGAGAAAAGGAGAGACTTATCGTCAACGTACCAACAGACAGGACAGGAGAGACTTATCATCAACGTACCAACAGACAGGACAGGAGAGACTTATCATCAACGTACCAACAGACAGGACAGGAGAGACTTATCATCAACGTACCAACAGACAGGACAGGAGAAAAGGAGAGACTTATCGTCAACGTACCAACAGACAGGACAGGAGAGACTTATCATCAACGTACCAACAGACAGGAGAACAGGACAGAGAGACTTATCGTCAACGTACCAACAGACAGGACAGGAGAGACTTATCGTCAACGTACCAACAGACAGAAGAAAGGGAGAGACTTATCGTCAACGTACCAACAGACAGACAGTATCAACAGAGGACAGGAGAGGGAGACTTATCGTCAACGTACCAACAGACAGACAGGAGAAAGGGAGAGACTTATCGTCAACGTACCAACAGACAGACAGGACAGACAGGGAGAGACTATCATCAACGTACCAACAGACAGGACAGGAGAGACTTATCATCAACGTACAACAGACAGGACAGGAGAAAAGGAGAGACTTATTGTCAACGTACCAACAGACAGGAGAAAGGGAGAGACTTATCGTCAACGTACCAACAGACAGGACAGGAGAGACTTATCGTCAACGTACCAACAGACAGGAGAAAGGGAGAGACTTATCGTCAACGTACCAACAGACAGGACAGGAGAGACTTATCATCAACGTACCAACAGACAGGAGAAAGGGAGAGACTTATCGTCAACGTACCAACAGACAGGACAGGAGAGACTTATCATCAACGTACCAACAGACAGGAGAAAGGGAGAGACTTATCGTCAACGTACCAACAGACAGGACAGGAGAGACTTATCGTCAACGTACCAACAGACAGGACAGGAGAGACTTATCATCAACGTACCAACAGACAGGAGAAAGGGAGAGACTTATCGTCAACGTACCAACAGACAGGACAGGAGAGACTTATCGTCAATGTACCAACAGACAGGAGAAAGGGAGAGACTTATCGTCAACGTACCAACAGACAGGAGAAAGGGAGAGACTTATCGTCAACGTACCAACAGACAGGACAGGAAGAGACTTATCGTCAACGTACCAACAGACAGGACAGGAGAGACTTATCGTCAACGTACCAACAGACAGGACAGGAGAGACTTATCGTCAACGTACCAACAGACAGGAGAAAGGGAGAGACTTATCGTCAACGTACCAACAGACAGGACAGGAGAAAGGGAGACTTATTATCAACGTACCAACAGACAGGACAGGAGAGACTTATCATCAAGGTATCAACAGACAGGACAGGAGAAAGGGAGAGACTTAT
Source organism: Oncorhynchus gorbuscha (assembly GCF_021184085.1). Lineage (NCBI taxonomy): Eukaryota > Metazoa > Chordata > Actinopteri > Salmoniformes > Salmonidae > Oncorhynchus > Oncorhynchus gorbuscha. The sequence continues at coordinate 194,723 of NW_025745132.1, forward strand.
CATCAACGTATCAACAGACAGGACAGGAGAAAGGGAGAGACTTATCATCAACGTACCAACAGACAGGACAGGAGAAAGGGAAGAAGATACGTTCAATGCTATTATGTTGAAGACGCATGTTATTGTACTTACAGTATAGGCGGAAATCCTGCAAATGCATAGGGTGAGATGCATGCACTCAGACATTGTCCACGGATAAAGACGCGCTTTCCTCAACAACCAACGAGTCACTGACAGCAACAGACAGGGGACAGTCAGAGAGAAAGACCAAACAGAGACTGACAGAGAAGCAGGGGGAAAAGGAGAGGACTCTAGTCAAAGTTATGATCCAACGAAGCCAATCAGCAGCTCTCAGAAACTTCATCTGGAAAATAGAGGCTAGAGAGAGAGTATAGGAGAGACAGGACATCTGTTCACACTAATTTAGATCAAACGCCAGTTACAACACTGGTGGTGCAGCAGTGTAGGCAAGGGCCAGTATGGCTGCTAGGCTGTCTGATCTATAAAGGGTTGGACTACCGGATCACAGACAATTGCTCCATTTCCCTGTCAGACATCTATGTCTAGTTTGAAGATCAGAAAGGTCCTCATAACACAGTCAACATGTGAAAACGTCAAACGTCCTTCCAAACCCTGATTCCATTGAGCTGCAGAAAGCTGGTAAAGCCTAACAACAAAATGGAGGCATATAGGCAGACTATTTTCCATGATGCTTTGAGTGAATTTTAAAAAATGATGAGTCCAAGCTTAATTAGTATAAGGATATCGAACTCAGACTTGTGAAAAAGAGGGTACACCACACCATTTCAATGTGGATACTATTTGTTGAGATCTTGGGCAATGTGATGATATGAGTGATAAAGTATGGTCACATTTCATTTGCACTTTTAAAACCTACTCTTTAGAATGACTTCGAAAGCAACAGTGAATCTATTTTGTTTTTAAGTGGAGATCTCGCAACAATCATTCTCACGATAGCACATTTGAAAGTGACAATATGATAGCTAAAATGGGCTTGGTTAAACCCTGGATGCGAGACCAAAGGGTAGCTGTATATAGATACATCTCCAGTAGGTATTGCCCAGCTTATTTTTTAAAATAGTGGATATAACATTGAAGATCTGACATTGTTTTAAACATCGTCTACGTATATGTTTACTTAAAAGGTACAAATTCAACATAGACAATTATTGTATAAAATCTGTAGAGATGTGGTTACCATGACGACATAATCCTGTAGTAAAATGTTGCCCTCAAAACAGTTTCACTACATTGATTCATTTGTTCAAATCCATTATATTTTCCACATAGATCCCACATCACAATATATTGAAAGATTATATTGAGACGTTATCGATTCAACCAATTTGTGCCCAGTGGCAAGAGCGGACAGTCCCAGGAGACTACAGATGCACTAGTCAAGGAAGTTACATATTTCATTAATGAGTGAGAGGAAAATAGTGGAATCTTTGAGACTTTAGAACAGAACTGTTTATACCTGTGGTTCTTAATACTACCATCAATAGAAAGAGATGAAATTAAGACTAGTTCCAAAATGACCTCACTTCTCAAACAGGATGAAGTATATCCAAGAGTAGGCAGTTTTTGTAAACAGACAATGTAGCCTACTATACACAGATGTCTTCCCAAGAGCCTTTGGCAACACATTAAAACACTGCCATTGAAATGATAAGGTGCGACTGATTCCCCACATGATACCAGACCCATATCTAGATAGCTTATTTAGATGACATTTATGCAGGCTATATGGCTGTGATCTCTATGCGTTTGGCCTATCTCTGATCATTTTCAAGATCTGTGTTACAAAACTAGGCCTGCGTGAATTGAGGCCATGACGTCAACTGTATGTGGATATTTTGTCCTATTGCCCTGCTCCGTCATTCAGGTCACTGTGGACACGAGAATCTGTTCAGGAGTCAAACGTCACCATCTGACCAGCAGCGTTAAACAGATGGGTCTGCAACCTAAATGGCACACTATTCCCTATTTAGTGCACTACTTTTGACCAGGACCCATAGTAGTGCACTATATTGGGAATAGGGTGTTATTTGGGACTCAATCAAGGGCAGAGTTAGTTGTCTATCCTTGCCAGGACAAAATCTCCCATCTACTGAACGATACTACCGGTTTGTCACGTAATGAGAAAAATGAAGGGGATCGATAATATCATGTTGATTTCTTCCACCGGAGAATAAAAAGCACACTGTGTTTTAAGAGCACAGCTGAAATCAACAGCCTCTTTCATGGAGGTGACCTGTTCCTTCTGCGAGGTGAGGTCAGATTATAACAATGCAGAACATTCTCAAAGGCCTTTTTTTGAATAGCACACACTGTGTCAGGCCAAACCCAGAACTGAATCTGTGTCCCTAATACAACAATTGAAAGGAGTGGAGTGAGGATGTGCAAAGAAAGAAGTTGTAAAATGTGAATAAAATAAACCCAAAAGCAGCACCGTGTCATCCACCTCTGATAGTGGAGGAAGCCCAGCTCTCTGAAAAAACACAACTGCCAGTTAAACAAAACATTGGTCTCCATGCCAACTGTTAGGGGCAGCGGGTCCACCGATTCCATGGAAGCTGTGGATCCGTTTTTACGCCATTAAAACAGCTGGGATGCACTGCAGTGCTCCAATAAAGTGTTTCCTCTACACAGTCTATGGAAAATTGACTAGAGTGTGAGTCTTTCAATTAACTACAGTAGTTACTGCTTCTGGTCAAGTAGTCTAGTGGGGTTCAGTTCCTCTCCATGAAGAGTAATATCACTAGCCTGATCCCAAATCTGTTTCCTGTGGTCATTGTTTAGTGTGACACAAACAGATCTGGGAACAGCCATGTGTAGGCCTAATACCACATCACCACATTGTCTGTTACAGTAATAAGTTCCAATGGCCCTGCAAGTTATGGAAGGTCATTTCCATGTAAAAGGACACATGAGCACCAACATATGAAGTTCATAGGAGCATATCAAATGTGGTATCAAATGATATTTTTGGGAACCATTTTCCATTTTAAAAAACATGGAATAAGCAAAGGGTTTGATTTCTGGTGTCACAGATGGAAAGGGGGTCTTAAAAAACATCTTATAGGTATTAGAAATACACCAAAACAATAATGCCAACTAATATCAACATTTAGATTTTGTTTTGCACAAATTATTAACCTTTAGTAAGTTTTTATGAAATATTCTGTATTAGTGTCTTCTGTATCCAAAAACCCACATATCTAAGATATTTTCTCATTTCGCTCCATCAGTATTATGAAAGATCACAGAAGTAGAAGGAAAGAAAGACCGTCCAATAAGTTAAGTGTTTTTACTGATAACAATTTAGGACTTAAGTGATTAATACGTGCCGTTAAAAGTCTGTAACACAACGACTGCAATTGAATTGGCCACAATGATCAATTATAATATCAATAATAATCATAAAATAAAAACATTTAAAGGTGATTTTTATTTTACAATAATCTCAAAGTGTATAAAATATAGAAAAATAGTTTTAAAAAACAAAACATATATCTAACCATGTAATGAATGAAAGAATCAAAGTGTAGTGGGAAAGGTAGGCCAGCCGAGAGAGATGGGTCTTAAGCCCTTCTTTAAACATCTCCAACCGTCTGAACAGCCCTGAGATGATCTGGAAGGAAGTTACAATGGCGTGGTGCGTAGGAGGAAGAGGCACGGTCATCCCCCATTGTGCCGAGCCTTCTCCTGGGGGCATGGAGCAGTAGAACACAGTAAAGTAGAGTTTGGTGCAATGGAGTATAGTTCAGTACAGTGGAACACACGACTAGAGTACAGTATGATATAATGGCCTATATTCTACTGAACTACACTCTACTTGTATCTACTGTGCTGAAATATACTCCATTGTGCTGAACTCATACTTTACTGTACTTCGCTCTACTGACCTGTACTGAACTCTACTTTACTGTGTTTTACTGGGCTGTACTGTGAAACATAGACGTCTATGATTGGTAAAGATTTTGTCATGTCTGGACCAACCATATTTGGTCTTGTTTGGGGGCGGAGATAATTAGAATAATAGCCAGTGTGTAGAATTATACCTAAACATTCAAAAGAAGGATATTACATATTTCTACCTTTTTCTACCTATTGAAAATACATCCCCATTGAGAGAATACACTCATAATGATGCATTTCTGTATAGAGGTGGTAGAGGTCAATCCAACTCTGAAAAAAACTACGGAATTTCCATGGAAACGTGTGGGGGAAAGGGCCGTGGGGAATGATACCAAGTCTCCTCATTGCCCCCATCAAAATGTGCCTACATTTAGGTTATTGTTTATATGAGTATTTTACACTATCTGAGTATGATGTTTGTATGGATGTCAACCCCAATAAATGTTCTGTTACAAAACTTTGCATCTGCACTGCTCCTCAAGTAAATGTGCTTTAGTAAAAATATTCGGTGGCAATTGTTAAAAGTAGACTTCCGCATATAGGTGTATGGTTTGTTAAACTATGCAATCAATGGCTTGGCATGTATTGTGAGTCTCTGTTACCGTGGAATTGCCCCGAATCAAATGACAAAGGAGAACACCCAAGAGTTTTGGAGTTGTTACCTAAACATTCCCTTTTTAAGTCAAAACACAGGCTTGTTTACAACAGTCCTCTCCATGCCTGGAGGGGGTCTGGTTACAAGAAGACTTCATCACAAATAGTCTAAGAGAAGGGGGCTCTCTGACTACAGGTCTTTTCCCTTTCCTTTTTCCAAGAGAGCTAGTGGTGGGATTTGAAGAGACATGCAAGACTAGGTCTAGTGGTGCAATGTAGCCTAATGAGAAAAGTACTTTGTCATACTTGAGTAAAAGTAAAGGTAACTTAATAGAAAATTACTTAAGTAAAAGTGAAAGTCACTAAGTAAAATACTTATTGAGTAAAAGTTTACAAATATTTGGTTTTAAATATACTTAAGTATCAAAAGTAAATGGAATGGGGCCTCCTGAATGGTGCAGTGGTCTAAGGTACTGCATCACACTACTAACTACATTACTACAGATCCTGGTTCGATACCGAACTGTGTCGCAGCCAGCCATGACTGGGAGACCCATGAGGCGACGAACAATTGGCCCAGCGTCGTCCGGGTTAGGCCGGCCTGGATGTCCATGTTCCATTGTGCTCTAGCGACTCCTGTGGTGGGGCGGGCGCATGCGCGCTGACACGGTCGCCAGGAGTACGGTGTTTCTTCCGACACATTGGTGCTGGCGTCCGGGTTAAGAGTGCATTGTGTCAAGAAGCCATGTGGCTTGGCGGGGTTGTGAGACGGAGGACGCACGGCTCTCGACCTTCGCCTCTCCCGATTCTGTACGGAGGTTGCAGCAATGGGACAATACTGTAACTACCAATTGGATATGTTGAAATTCAAGCTCCTTTTACATTTTGGGGACAGATAGCCAGGGGCACACTCCAACACTCAGACATTACTTACAGATAGCCAGGGGCACACTCCAACACTCAGACATTACTTACAGATAGCCAGGGGCACACTCCAACACTCAGACATTACTTACAGATAGCCAGGGGCACACTCCAACACTCAGACATTACTTACAGATAGCCAGGGGCACACTCCAACACTCAGACATTACTTACAGATAGCCAGGGACACACTCCAACACTCAGACATTACTTACAGATAGCCAGGGGCAGCAACACTCCAACACTCAGACATTACTTACAGATAGCCAGGGGCACACTCCAACACTCAGACATTACTTACAGATAGCCAGGGGCACACTCCAACACTCAGACATTACTTACAGATAGCCAGAGGCACACTCCAACACTCAGACATTACTTACAGATAGCCAGGGGCACACTCCAACACTCAGACATTACTTACAGATAGCCAGGGGCACACTCCAACACTCAGACATTACTTACAGATAGCCAGAGGCACACTCCAACACTCAGACATTACTTACAGATAGCCAGGGGCACACTCCAACACTCAGACATAATTTACAAACAAAGAATTTGTGTTATGGGAGTCCACCAGATCAGAGGCAATAGGGATGCTCTCTTGACAAGTGTGTGAATTGGACTATTTTCCAGTCAAAATGTAATAAGTACCTTTTATAGAACTAGGCAAGTCAGTTAAGAACAAATTCTTATTTACAATGACGGCCCAGGAACAGTGGGTTAACTTCCTTGTTCAGGGGCAGAACAACAGATTTTTACCTTGTCAGCTCAGGAATTCGATCTAGCAACCTTTCAGTTACTAGTCCAACGCTCTAACCACTAGGCTACCCGCCGCCCAAAATGTAATGAGTACTTTTGGGTGTCAGGGTAAAATGTACATTATTTTCTTTAGGAATGTAGTGAAGTAAAAGTGAAATTTGGCAAAAATAGAAATGTAAAGTACAGATACCCCAAAAAACGAGTTAAGTAGCACTTTACACCACTGGTTAAGAGCATTGGGCCAGTAACCAAAAGGTCGATTATTTTTGGTTTGAATCTTCGAACAGACTAGGTGAAAAAATATATATATTATTTATGTTTTGTCACATACACCAGATAGGTGCAGTGAAATGTGTTGTTTTACTGGGTCAGCCATAGTAGTACAGTGCTCCTGGAGCAAATTAGGGTTAAGTGCCTTGCTCAAGGGCACATCAACACTTGTTTCACCTTATCTGCTAGGGTATTCGAACCAGCGACCTTTCGGTTACTGGCTCCATGCTTCTTTAAGTCGCTCTGGATAAGAGCGTCTGCTAAATGACTAAAATGTCAAGTGTAAATGTGGGCCTGTACAATATTGCAGGTTCATCATCTTTGTCCTTCCTCCCTTGGTTTGCAGCCTACATGTTGAGCTATTTTAAGCAGCCTTCCTTCCTTTCTTGAGGAAATGCTCCATCCTACGAAAACCTCTTATCGGTTGTTCCCATCGGTTGTTCCCATCGGTTGTTCCCATTGGAGAAAACACTTTACAGATCAAGGGACAACAGAGTCACAACGCCAGGTCAAAACCCCAACGTGTATAGATGGGATATAGGCCAGCCACCGAACACAGCAAAACAAGTCTGTTATAGAGTACACCCCCCACCCTGTTACAGATAGCCACTATCTTGTCATGTCCAACATACCCCACGCTGACCCCTGAAATGTCATCAGACCTCTAAATGACATTACCACACCCCCTGTGTGACGCAATCGTTTGCCATTTTTTAGGGTATCTCCTACAGACGTGATAGATTTGGAAGGCAGATGTTGACATGTAAACACAAACCCATGAGAAAAACACAACAGCGTGCACACACATACACGCAGAAAGAGATATGATTAAGCCCCGAAAATGTGTCAAAATATAAGAATGTGTAAAGTCAAGCTTTAAAACAGCTGGCCTACTGGTGACTCCTCCCCAGATAATAATCTCAGTCTGACATCATTACCCGACAGTATGACTTCACTACCTTGGCTCAAAACTGAATCACAAAACCAAATAGAAGGGAGGTCCAATATTGTTTGGCCCAGCTGCAATGGTTGCAATTTTGTTGGTTATCCTAATGGCCAAGGAACGAGTGTTCCACCAACCAGACCAGACAGATTGACCCTTGTACTGGGTTCTCCAAAACTAGACTGAGCCTCCAAATCCCTCAGTGCTCAATTATTATTTATTTATTTTTGTTTGTTTTTTGAAGGGGGAGGGGGAATTAGCCTATGCCAAATCGAAAATAAAGCCACAGACAGAGCCTCATATGACAGCATGACAATCAAAGAAAAATACCATACCAGAAAATCCATGAAATACTTTAGTAGCTTGACGTGCTCTCCCAAAACAGAAATTGGTTGGTGGTTGGCGTATTCCAGGTAAACCACTATTTTATCCTAAACTAGCTAGGCTAAATGTATACACTCGGAATTCTATGCACGGCCTTCTTTTCAAATGGTTTTGTTTTGGTCTCTAGCAAGAATCCGAGTTTGGACTGCAGGATACACACAATGTTGCAGGAAATATGGAAAGCGTTTTCATGCGAAGCGTAATGAAAGATATTCGAGCGAAACTGCGATAATCGGCTAGTCTTAATTTGGTTAGATCCGGTCATAGGATTCCTATATGATTATATTACAAACGTTTAAAATTCTATACATCAAAGTAACAATGATTTGATGCTATACTATAGAGTAACTTCTGAGTGGTTCAAATCAAAACCTCAACCACCGTGTCGAAATTTGGTAATATCCCGGAAGCGTACACAAGTTAGTTTTCTTGGATTTTATGATATCCCCCCCGCTTGTCACGTGACTTTGTACAGTAGACGCTTCGTTTACTTTACTGATGTTACCTTTCTGCAGGGCTGTCCCATCCGCGACACTATTTAAATCTAACAAGGTTATTTTTACAAAAACATGACAATTAAACTTAGCCTCGAAGTGAGAAAATGTCATTCCTTCTCTAATAATGTGCGTGTAGGGACCTCTAGTGGTTAATACGCAACGATACACCAGAACACTGTGAGCAAACAAACTATTTTATGATTAGGGATACATGAAGCCCACATTTAAAAAAAATACAATTTAACAATGAATACGAGGATGACCTTTTCCAAACATCAAATATGGGCCGACATGGCACAAAGTAAATACATTTTTCAAACATCAAATATGGGCTAATAGCACAGATAACACATTTTTTTTAAACTATGTTAAACTTCACATATCTTATATGTTGCATGATCACAGTCATGGTATAATTTGAGGTTTTAAATATTCTTGGTCTACTTGAATGATATAACAAATATGCGGACATTGATTATTTAAACAAAACAAGACTATATCCTGGCTATAGAGGCTCCACCAGATGTTGCAAATGCTTTAATCCTTTGAAAATTGTGAAACAGGCAGACTCCAGTGGCTTGAAGCTCTGAATGCAGCATGAAACAAAATTGTATTATAACATCGTTATAACGATATGTTATTCGTAAAAATATGACATCATTGTAACAATATGGAAACTTGACCAAACGTATTGCTCGCTGCTGTGTTGCCTGCTGAATGCATATCTCAGTGGTTATATGTAGCCTAGAACTAGCTCCACCCTCGAATATTCAGGGCTCTTTCGTCTGCGGACTAGTCCTGTTACGAGCCTTTAGCATCTGGAATAGGACTTTCTCCGTTGTACCTTTTCATGAAGAAAAAGAAGACATTGTTATTTGACTTTCACGCATGCGATTAGACTACAGAGAATACAAGCGCATGTTTTACAACTTGACATTTATTTTCGGACGATATTCTACAGCCCGATTGCAAAGAACTAAAACTAAAAAAAGAGTTTGGTGCTGAATACAAAGTGATACGGTGGTCCGATGGCTCGCTCGCATGACTAATTAATAGTCTATCAGGACTCGGTCGCGCGCTGCCCAGTTGTTTGTGTTATAAACTATGGCGTTTAGGGCAAAAGCCTTGTACGACTTTAGTTCGGAAAATCTAGGAGAGATATCGATTACTGAGAACGAAGTTGTTACTTTATACAGCGAACAAGACATAGAGGGATGGCTAGAGGGAACAAACAGCAGAGGGGATACTGGTCTTTTTCCAGCCTCATACGTGGAGATTCTCAGAAATGAATCATCTGACATCTCGTCCAACAATAATGGCATGTCGGCGGATCAAGGTCAACCCGACTCCCCATCAAGTGGTTATGATTCATCATACTATTCCCAGTCCCACTCTCGTGCTGAGAACATTAAAGATCCGACCCACTCTGCTTATCCTGTGCAAATTCCCCAGCGCCATGGTTACCAGACCAGTCAAGGTAGTGATGATGACTGGGATGATGACTGGGATGACAGCTCTACTGTGGCGGCTGAGCCCGGAACTAAACATGACAATGATGGAACTAGTTCCACAGCATACACAGTGACTACTTCGTTGCCTGGGAGACGTGACAGTTCCCAAGCCAAAAGTTCAGCAACAATAGGTAAAAACCTCAACAGGTTCTCAACCTTTGTGAAATCTGGTGGAGAGGCTTTTGTATTGGGAGAGGCGGCTGCCTTTGTCAAAGATGGGGACAAGATCTGTGTTGTCATGGGGCAGTATGGACCAGAGTGGCAGGAAGACCCATACCCGTTTGCCTGCTCCATCGATGACCCCACCAAACAGACAAAATTCAAAGGCATGAAGAGTTACATGTCATACAGACTGACTCCATCCCACACCCAGAGCCAGGTGAATAGAAGATACAAGCACTTTGACTGGCTCTACGCTCGACTTGTGGAACGCTTCCCTGTCATCTCAGTTCCCCATCTGCCTGAGAAACAGGCCACTGGGCGCTTTGAACAGGACTTTGTCTCCAAACGCAGAAAAGGTTTGATATGGTGGATGAACCACATGACGAGCCACCCTGTCCTGGCTAGATGTGACGTGTTCCAGCACTTCCTCACCTGCCCCAGCACAGACGAGAAGACGTGGAAGATGGGCAAGAGAAAGGCAGAGAAGGATGAGTTGACTGGCGCTAACTTCTTCCTAACCATCTCCACCCCGGCTGTTCCACTGGACCTACAGGAGGTAGAGAACAAGGTCGATGGGTTTAAAGCCTTCACCAGGAAGATGGATGACAACTGCCTAGTGGTGAATGCCACCATCAACGAGTTCGCCCGGAAGCAGATCACCGGGTTTAAGAAAGAGTATCAGAAAGTGGGTCAGTCTTTCAAACTGTTGGGCCAAGCCTTTGAGATGGACCAGCAGTCCTATTCTGTAGGACTGAACCGTGCCATAGCATTCACAGGAGAGGCCTACGAGGCTATAGGAGACTACTTTGCTGAGCAGCCCAGACAGGATTTGGACCCCATATCGGATCTGCTGGACCTGTACAAGGGACACCTGGCCAACTACCCTGATATCATCCATGTTCAGAAAGGTACCGTATGATTATATCACAGCTGTCTCTGCTCTAGAAATAGAGTCCATAGAATGGTCAAAGACCCTCTAAACGTTGCAATTTAGCTACACTCTCATGGGCATTCTATTTCTAGGGGTTATGTTGATGATGAACAAAAACACATTTTGCCTTGGCTTTCCTGGATATCCCTCGCAGCAAAATGTTTTGTGTTTTGAACATTACTTCAGATCATGTAACATGACACACACATGTTTTGTATTATGTACAACTTTTGTGCACCCTGGCAAAAGTTTGCTTTCACAGTGTTCTCTGTTGAGTAATGCTGAAGAATATGGCCTTGAGGCATGACATTTCATTCTCTGTCCTGAAAGAGAGATTTGAGAGTTTTGTCTCACACCCAATGAAGAGAGTGAGATCAGAGTTTTGGACTATAATCACAACTCAGGGCTCTTAAAGCTAGGCATAGTCTTGAAGGAAACGTGGTTAGCAACAGAACTCTTTAGTTCTCATTTTACCAATGGATACAGCGTTCTCTTATTTGTCACTTTGTAATAGATACATCAGCACAGAATTAGAAGGAGGAGATTCCGGGGCCTCTTGTCCAGCGTTTCCCTGGGAATATTGGAATGCGGAATAGCCTTAGGATTAAGTGATTTTCCTCTCCAAGGGTGGGGATCTGGGGAGCTGCTGCACAATATTGCCTGGACACATTTCTTCCCACTAGCACCGGTGCAGAAGTTCAGCTTATTGGTGCTCTGGCTCTGTGAAATGCATGCAAGTGCCGAAAAGAACAAAGTCCAATTTAATTTAATATCATTAGTATATTTATTCATCCAAGTGTGTGTCTGCATGTGTGTGTGTGTGTGTGTGTGTGTGTCTGCATGTGTGTGTGTGTGTGTGTGTGTGCATGTGTGTGCGTGTGCGTGTGCGTGTGTGTGTGCCCGTGTTGATTTATATTCCCCAGATAAGACCTGGAGTATAATGGCTGTAGATAAGGGTATTCACTAAAGCAGCAGAAAAGTCTTTAGGTAAATCTTCCACTTGCACATTCAGAGCTCAAGTACACTATATATACAAAGTATGTGAACACCCCTTCAAATTAGTGGATTCAGCTATTTCAGCCAAATCCATTGCTTACAGGTGTATAAAATCGAGCACACAGCCATGCAATCTCCAGAGACAAACATTGGCAGTAGAATGGCCGGGTCGTTCGTCATTGTAAGTAAGAATTTTGTTCTTAACTGACTTGCCTAGTTAAATAAAGTTTACTTTCCAACAAGTCAGTTCATTACATTTCTGCCCTGCTAGAGCTGCCCCGGTCAACTGTAAGTGTTGTTATTGTGAAGTGGCAACACCTAGGAGCAATAACGGCTCAGCCGTAAGGTGGTAGGCCACACAAGCTCACAGAACGGGACCGCAGAGTGCTGAAGTGTGTAAAAATGGTCTGTCCTCGGTTGCAAAACTCACTCCTGAGTTCCAAACTGTTATGCAGGTGAGTGAGGACCCAAAAGCGACTTAACAGAAACAGAGTTTATTCAAGTCCAAACAGAAAATAACAAATCCTGAATCCTTAACAGGAAATGTCCAAACGGGGATAACAGAAATCCTCTAGTTTGTAGAGGGGAATAACAGGATAAGCGGCCACAGACTGCAGGTCCCTTCGGGTAGGCGCAGGCCGTAGCTGACAGAGACACCTGCTCACACGCAGCATCTGATGAAGGCAAAAACACGACAGGACGGAACAAGAACACAGCAAAGCAAACAAGGATCCGACAAGGACAGAAGCAGAAACAGAGAGAGAAATAGGGCGACAGGTGTGAAAGAGTAAACGAGGTAGTTAGGAGAATGAGGAACAGCTGGGAGCAGGAACGGAACGAGAGAGAGGGATAGAGAGAGGGAAAGAACCTAATAAGACCAGTAGGGGGAAACGAATAGAAGAGAAAGCACAGGGACAAGACATGACAATATATGACAAAACATGACACAAACTGCCTCTGGAAGCAACGTCAGCACAATAGCTGTTCATCGGAAATGGGTTTCCATGGCCGAGCAGCCACACACAAGCCTAAGATCACCATGCGCAATGCCAAGCGTTGGGTGGAATGGTGTAAACCTCACCGCCATTGAACACTGGAGCAGTGGAAACGTATTCTCTGGAGTGATGAATCACGCTTCACTATCTGGCAGTCCAGTCCGACAGACGAATCTGGGTTTGGTGGATGCCAGGAGAATGCTACCTGCCCCAATGCATAGTGCCAACTGTAAAGTTTGGTGGATAAGGAATAATGGTCTGGGGCTGTTTTTCATGGTTCGGGCTAGGCACCTTAGTTCCAGTGAAGGGAAATCTTAACGCTACAGCATACAATGACATTATAGACGATTCTGTGCTTCCACCTTAATGGTAAACATTTGGGGAAGGCCCTTTGCTGTTTTAGCATGAAAATGCCCTTTGCACAAATCAAGGTCCAAAACAGAAATGGTTTGTCGAGATTGGTGTGGAAGAACTTGACTGGCCTGCACAGAGCCCTGACCTCAACCCCATCAAAAATATTAATGCCCATGATTTTGAAATGAGATGTTCGACGAGCAGGTGTCCATATACTTTTGGTCATGTAGTGTATGTGTCCTTCACGGCAACAATTTAATTGTTCATATCTCATTACAACAATTGCTGTCCTGAGCTATTCACTTATAAATAGGTTGTTCAGTGTTTGTGGCTGTTGATAACCATTTAGCCACAGTACTCCACAGTGTAATCAGCTGTAAACCAAACAGACTGCTTTGAATTAGACGATTATAACTATGTGTGAGTGCCACCACGGAGCATTGGCTTTAGTCTACTACTATATGGACAGAGAGCAGAGGGAATGAAACCAATGGTCAACTCTTCTTTCTGAGTCATGTTAAAACTTTTCAAAGGTACAGATTCATGATTCAACCAGAGTTTGCTTGACTAAATATGGCCTTTTCCTTTTCACCATTAATAGGAATACCTTTGATACCCTTCTCTCGAACCCTTTCCCCACTCATATTTCTCCCGTTCCATCTCCTTCTTTCTCTCCTCCACCTATCTCCCCAGGTGCCCTTACCAAAGTGAAGGAGTGCCAGAAACAAGAAGGGGAGGGATCAACCATCAACGAGCGTTGTAACATAATTTCCTGCGCCACACTGGCTGAGATCCAGCACTTTCACCGTACGCGCGTACGTGACTTCAAGAGCCAGATGCAACACCACCTCCAGCAGCAAATCATCTTCTTCCAGAAGATCACTGGGAAGCTAGAAGAGGCACTGCAGAAGTACGACGAGGATATCATCTAAGGCCCTGGAGAGAGGAGCATGGATACAGAGGGATAAAGAGAGGAGGAGGGGGGACTAAGGGAGAGGAGGGTGGATACAGAGGAATGAAGAGAGTATGAGGGGGGACTAAGGGAGAGAGTGGAGGGTGGATACAGAGGGATGAAGAGAGGAGGAGGGGGACACAGAGGGATAAAGAGAGGAGGAGGGGGACTAAGGGAGAGAGGAGGGTGGATACAGAGGGATAAAGAGAGGATGAGGGGGACTAAGGGAGAGAGGAGGGTGGGTACAGAGGGATGAAGAGAGGAGGAGGGGGGACACAGAGGGATAAAGAGAGGAGGAGGGGGGACTAAGGGAGAGAGGAGGGTGGATACAGAGGGATAAAGAGAGGATGAGGGGGGACTAAGGGAGAGAGGAGGGTGGGTACAGAGGGATGAAGAGAGGAGGAGTTGAGGGAGAGAGAGATTATGAGAACATGGGGTAGGAACATGGGGAGTGTGCTGGTCTTGGCACTGTGCAGTTCTGCAGTGTTCCCTATTTCATAATCTGATCAAGACTGGAGCACTGGTTTGGCAAAAAGATCGAGGGACACATTTTGACCTCCCCATCTCAGAGAAGTATTCCCCATTTAAACGGAATATGTTTTATGGTGCGAACTAAAGTAACTAGTCCGTAATGACAATGTAATTGGTTATGTGTTGTTTTTCCTTGACAAGATTATTCATCCATTCTTCAGTTGGAAGTGAGCAGATCTATGCAGGTACTGCACTGATGGATATGAAATAGGAGTGACAATTATTCCTTCATTGACAGAGAGGGTTGTTGTCTGCAAAACTTGATAATGTAGTCGAGCGTGACAGGATATGTTAAATCATCACTTATACAATTAGTGTCACTTCAAGAATATGTAGAATGATTTCAGTAAGGAAATTGTTTAGAATCACAATTATATCTGTGAAAACATGTTTAACCTGTTGCATTGAATCCTCCTCATTTGCCTTTTCCTCTGAACAAATATAACGTGATTTCAGTATCATGGCAAATATGAATGACATGTCCCTTTGTGTGTGTGTGTGCATGTGTATCAATGTCTACGTGTGTGTTATCATAGAGAGGGCAACCTGTTGTAGTTTCTGGACCTCCTTATGTGAAACCTCTTGGAGAGATCTGTGCCAGGAACAAAGCTTTAAGATTCTACAACCCTGGGGGAGAACAGAACACATGGTTTTCCATTCCTTCTTATTGTTCTCAATAGGGGGAAGGGGCACAGGGAGATCGGCCAAAATAATACTGAAAATTATGTCTCTGTGGGAATCCCTAATGTCGAAGGACATTGTTGAAAATAAATCAGTTGTACTGTATGTGTAATATCATGATTCAAGGACCATTGTTGGTGTTATAATAGGATAGAAGGACTGTTGTTGGTGTTATATGAGAATTGAAGGGCCGCTGTTGGTCTAACCACCGCTAGCAACTCCCGGTCCCCCACATCATATTTACGCTCCGCTGGGCTGAGCTTCCTTGAGAAGAAAGCGCAGGGGCGGAGTTTTGGTGGTGTACCCGAGGGCTGTGATAGCACGGCACGCACCCCAGCCTCGGACGCGTCCACCTCCACTATGAATGCTAGAGAGGGGTCCGGATGCGCCAACACGGGCGCATCAGTGAACAGCGCCTTCAACTTGTTGAATGCTCCGTCCGCCTCTGCTGACCACTGCAACCGCACCGGGCCCCCCTTCAGCAGTGAGGTAATGGGAGCCGCTATCTGGCCAAAACCCTGGATAAACCTCTGGTAGAAGTTGGCAAAACCCAAAAACCGCTGCACCTCCTTTACCGTGGTCGGAGTCGGCCAATTACGCACGGCCCTAATGCGGTCACCCTCCATCACTACCCCCGAGGTGGAAATGCGATATCCCAGAAAAGAGACAGCTCGTTTAGAGAACACGCATTTCTCAGCCTTGACGTATAGGTCATGCTCCAGCAGTCTACCAAGCACCTTGCGCACCAAAGACACATGCGCGGTGTGAGTGGCCGAGTAGATGAGAATGTCATCGATATAAACAACCACTCCCTGCCCGCACAGGTCCCTGAGAATCTCATCTACAAAAGATTGGAAAACGGCTGGAGCATTTTTTAACCCATACGGCATGACGAGGTACTCATAGTGGCCGGATGTAGTACTAAATGCGGTTTTCCACTCGTCTCCCTTCCGAATACGCACCAGACTATACGCGCTCCTGAGATACAGTTTTGTGAAGAACTGCTCTCCGTGGAACGATTCCACCGCCGTAGCGATGAGAGGTAGATATATAGCCCACTGTGATGGCGTTTAGACCTCTATAATCGATTCACAGACGCAAGCCTCCCTCCTTTTTCCTCACAAAAAAGAAACTCGAGGAGACGGGTGAATTGGAGGGCCGAATGTACCCCTGTCCCAGCGACTCCGTGACATATGTCTCCATTGCCAACATCTCCTCCTGGGACAGCGGGTACACGTGACTCTTGGGAAGCGCAGCGTCTACCTGGAGATCTATCTTACAATCCCTTCCCGGTGTCATGCAGGTGAATGAGGACCCAAAAGCGACTTGGCGAAAACAGAGTTTTTAATCCAGTAAGATACTTAACAAAACAAAAGGCATAATACTACTCGTAAAGACGAGAACAGACTGGAGACATGATCAAGAACTGCAGGTTGCCTCGGGAAGGCACTAGAACCTAGCAGACTCAGACACCTGCTCACCACGCAGCATCTGAGGGAAACACGACACGACAGGGCAAAACATAGACACAGCACGGTGAATATAGACAAGGATCCGACAGGGCAGGTACGGAAAACAAGGAGAGAAATAGGGACTCTAATCAGGGAAAAGGATCGGGAACAGGTGTGGGAAGACTAAATGATTGATTAGGGGAATAGGAACAGCTGGGAGCAGGAACGGAACGATAGAGAGAAGAGAGAGCGAGAGAGTGAGAGAGGGAGGGGGAGAGAGAGGGATAGAAAGAGGGAAAGAACCTAATAAGACCAGCAGAGGGAAACGAATAGAAGGGGAAGCACAGGGACAAGACATGATAATTAATGACAAAACATGACAGTACCCCCCCCACTCACCGAGCGCCTCCTGGCGCACTCGAGGAGGAACCCTGGCGGCAACGGAGGAAATCATCAAGTTTAACGGTCCAGCACGTCCCGAGACGGAACCCAACTCCTCTCCTCAGGACCGTAACCCTCCCAATCCACTAAGTATTGGTGACCCCGTCCCCGAGAACGTATGTCCATGATCTTACGTACCTTGTAAATAGGTGCGCTCTCGACAAGGACGGGAGGGGGAGGGAAGACGAACGGGGTGCGAAGAAAGGGCTTGACACAGGAGACATGGAAGACAGGATGGACGCGACGAAGATGTCGCGGAAGAAGCAGTCGCACAGCGACAGGATTGACGACCTGGGAGACACGGAACGGACCAATGAACCGCGGAGTCAACTTACGAGAAGCTGTCGTAAGAGGAAGGTTGCGAGTGGAAAGCCACACTCTCTGGCCGCAACAATACCTTGGACTCTTAATCCTGCGTTTATTGGCGGCTCTCACAGTCTGTGCCCTGTAACGGCAAAGTGCAGACCTCACCCTCCTCCAGGTGCGCTCACAACGTTGGACAAACGCTTGAGCGGAGGGAACGCTGGACTCGGCAAGCTGGGATGAGAACAGAGGAGGCTGGTAACCCAGACTACTCTGAAACGGAGATAACCCGGTAGCAGACGAAGGAAGCGAGTTGTGAGCGTATTCTGCCCAGGGGAGCTGTTCTGCCCAAGACGCAGGGTTTCTGAAAGAAAGGCTGCGTAGTATGCGACCAATCGTCTGATTGGCCCTCTCTGCTTGACCGTTAGACTGGGGATGAAACCCGGAAGAGAGACTGACGGACGCACCAATCAAACGACAGAACTCCCTCCAAAACTGTGACGTGAATTGCGGACCTCTGTCTGAAACGGCGTCTAACGGGAGGCCATGAATTCTGAACACATTCTCGATAATGATTTGTGCCGTCTCCTTAGCGGAAGGAAGTTTAGCGAGGGGAATGAAATGTGCCGCCTTAGAGAACCTATCGACAACCGTAAGAATCACAGTCTTCCCCGCAGACAAAGGCAGACCGGTAATGAAGTCTAGGGCGATGTGAGACCATGGTCGAGAAGGAATGGGGAGCGGTCTGAGACGACCGGCAGGAGGAGAGTTACCCGACTTAGTCTGCGCGCAGTCCGAACAAGCAGCCACGAAACGGCGCGTGTCACGCTCCTGAGTCGGCCACCAAAAGCGCTGGCGAATAGACGCAAGAGTGCCTCGAACACCGGGATGACCAGCTAACTTGGCAGAGTGAGCCCACTGAAGAACAGCCAGACGAGTGGAAACAGGAACGAAAAGGAGGTTACTAGGACAAGCGCGCGGCGACGCAGTGTGCGTGAGTGCTTGCTTAACCTGTCTTTCAATTCCCCAGACTGTCAACCCGACAACACGCCCATAAGGAAGAATCCCCTCGGGATCAGTAGAAGCCACAGAAGAACTAAACAGACGGGATAAGGCATCAGGCTTGGTGTTCTTGCTACCCGGACGGTAAGAAATCACAAACTCGAAACGAGCGAAAAACAACGCCCAACGAGCTTGACGGGCATTAAGTCGTTTGGCAGAACGGATGTACTCAAGGTTCTTATGGTCTGTCCAAACGACAAAAGGAACGGTCGCCCCCTCCAACCACTGTCGCCATTCGCCTAGGGCTAAGCGGATGGCGAGCAGTTCACGGTTACCCACATCATAGTTGCGCTCAGATGGCGACAGGCGATGAGAAAAATAAGCGCAAGGATGAACCTTATCGTCAGACTGGAAGCGCTGGGATAGAATGGCTCCCACGCCTACCTCTGAAGCGTCAACCTCGACAATGAATTGTCTAGTGACGTCAGGAGTAACGAGGATAGGAGCGGACGTAAACGTTCTTTTAGAAGATCAAAAGCTCCCTGGGCGGAACCGGACCACTTAAAACACGTCTTGACAGAAGTAAGAGCTGTGAGAGGGGCAGCAACTTGACCGAAATTACGAATGAAACGCCGATAGAAATTAGCGAAACCTAAAAGCGCTGCAACTCGACACGTGACCTTGGAACGGGCCAATCACTGACAGCTTGGACCTTAGCGGAATCCATCTGAATGCCTTCAGCGGAAATAACGGAACCGAGAAAAGTAACGGAGGAGACATGAAAAGAGCACTTCTCAGCCTTTACGTAGAGACAATTCTCTAAAAAGGCGCTGTAGAACACGTCGAACGTGCTGAACATGAATCTCGAGTGACGGTGAAAAAATCAGGATATCGTCAAGATAGACAAAAACAAAGATGTTCAGCATGTCTCTCAGAACATCATTAACTAATGCCTGAAAAACAGCTGGCGCATTGGCGAGACCAAACGGCAGAACCCGGTACTCAAAATGCCCTAACGGAGTGTTAAACGCCGTTTTCCACTCGTCCCCTCTCTGATGCGCACGAGATGGTAAGCGTTACGAAGGTCCAACTTAGTAAAGCACCTGGCTCCCTGCAGAATCTCGAAGGCTGATGACATAAGGGGAAGCGGATAACGATTCTTAACCGTTATGTCATTCAGCCCTCGATAATCCACGCAGGGGGCGCAGAGTACCGTCCTTCTTCTTAACAAAAAGAACCCCGCCCCGGCCGGAGAGGAAGAAGGCACTATGGTACCGGCGTCAAGAGACACAGATAAATAATCCTCGAGAGCCTTACGTTCGGGGAGCCGACAGAGAGTATAGTCTACCCCGAGGAGGAGTGGTCCCCGGAAGGAGATCAATACTACAATCATACGACCGGTGAGGAGGAAGGGAGTTGGCTCGGGACCGACTGAAGACCGTGCGCAGATCATGATATTCCTCCGGCACTCCTGTCAAATCGCCAGGTTCCTCCTGAGAAGTGGGGACAGAAGAAATGGGAGGGATGGCAGACATTAAACACTTCACATGACAAGAAACGTTCCAGGATAGGATAGAATTACTAGACCAATTAATAGAAGGATTATGACATACTAGCCAGGGATGACCCAAAACAACAGGTGTAAAAGGTGAACGAAAAATCAAAAAAGAT
Organism: Oncorhynchus gorbuscha; assembly: GCF_021184085.1. NCBI lineage: Eukaryota > Metazoa > Chordata > Actinopteri > Salmoniformes > Salmonidae > Oncorhynchus > Oncorhynchus gorbuscha. The sequence continues at coordinate 215,020 of NW_025745132.1, forward strand.
ATAGTCTCACTGTGGTTACCAGATACTGTGAGAGTTAAAGGTAGTGTCTCAAATCTGATACTGGGAAGATGACTACCATCTAAGGCAAACATGGGCGTAGGCTTGTCTAACTGTCTGAAAGGAATGTCATGTTTCCGAGCCCATGCTTCGTCCATGAAACAACCCTCAGCCCCAGAGTCAATCAAGGCACTGCATGTAGCACCCGAACCGGTCCAGCGTAGATGGACCGACATAGTAGTACATGATCTAGATGAAGAGACCTGAGTAGTAGCGCTCACCAGTAGCCCTCCGCTTACTGATGAGCTCTGGCCTTTTACTGGACATGAATTGACAAAATGTCCATCAAATCCGCAATAGAGGCACAGGCGGTTGGTGATCCTCCGTTCCCTCTCCTTAGTCGAGATGCGAATCCCTCCCAGCTGCATGGGCTCAGTCTCTGAGCCAGAGGAGGGAGATGGTTGCGATGCGGAGCAGGGAAACACCGTTGATGCGAGCTCTCTTCCACGAGCCTGGTGACGAAGATCTACCCGTCGTTCTATGCGGATGGCGAGAGCAATCAAAGAGTCCACATCTGAAGGAACCTCCCGGGAGAGAATCTCATCCTTAACCACTGCGTGGAGTCCCTCCAGAAAACGAGCGAGCAGCGCCGGCTCGTTCCACTCACTAGAGGCAGCAAGAGTGCGAAACTCAATAGAGTAATCCGTTATGGATCGATCACCTTGGCATAGGGAAGCCAGGGCCCTAGAAGCCTCCCTACCAAAAACTGAACGGTCAAAAACCCGAATCATCTCCTCTTTAAAGTTCTGGTATTTGTTAGAGCAATCAGCCCTTGCCTCCCAGATAGCTGTGCCCCACTCTCGAGCCCGGCCAGTAAGGAGTGAAATGACGTAAGCAACCCGAGCTCTCTCTCTAGAGTATGTGTTGGGTTGAGAGAGAACACAATCTCACACTGGGTGAGAAAGGAGCGGCACTCAGTGGGCTGCCCGGAGTAGCAAGGTGGGTTATTAACCCTAGGTTCTGGAGGCTCGGCAGGCCAGGAAGTAACAGGTGGCACGAGACGAAGACTCTGGAACTGTCCAGAGAGGTCGGAAACCTGAGCGGCCAGGTTCTCCACGGCATGGCGAGCAGCAGACAATTCCTGCTCGTGTCTGCCGAGCATGGCTCCTTGGATCTCGACGGCAGTGTTACGAGCGTCTGTAGTCGCTGGGTCCATTCCTTGGTCGGATCCTTCTGTCATGCAGGTGAATGAGGACCCAAAAGCGACTTGGCGAAAACAGAGTTTTTAATCCAGTAAGATACTTAACAAAACAAAAGGCATAATACTACTCGTAAAGACGAGAACAGACTGGAGACATGATCAAGAACTGCAGGTTGCCTCGGGAAGGCACTAGAACCTAGCAGACTCAGACACCTGCTCACCACGCAGCATCTGAGGGAAACACGACACGACAGGGCAAAACATAGACACAGCACGGTGAATATAGACAAGGATCCGACAGGGCAGGTACGGAAAACAAGGAGAGAAATAGGGACTCTAATCAGGGAAAAGGATCGGGAACAGGTGTGGGAAGACTAAATGATTGATTAGGGGAATAGGAACAGCTGGGAGCAGGAACGGAACGATAGAGAGAAGAGAGAGCGAGAGAGTGAGAGAGGGAGGGGGAGAGAGAGGGATAGAAAGAGGGAAAGAACCTAATAAGACCAGCAGAGGGAAACGAATAGAAGGGGAAGCACAGGGACAAGACATGATAATTAATGACAAAACATGACACCCGGTCGATAAGGTGGTAATTTAGTCGCTTTCACTTTACTGAAAGCGATTGCCAAATCGGCATACTCGGGGGGAATGCACACCGTGGAACCCTGGTCTGGACTCTCCACCGACGTGGCACCGATGGAAACTCCCAAACACCTTCCAGAACACTCCTCTGACCACCCCTGGAGAACCCCCTGTCTCCACGAAATTTTAGGATTGTGCCGGGCCAACCAGGGAGTCCCCAGCACCATTGGAAACGCAGGCAAATCAATAATAAAGAAACTGATACGCTCCCTATGATTCCCCTGCGTCACCATGTCCAGTGGGACCGTGGTCTCCCTGACCATCCCTGACCCTAATGGCCAGCTATCTAGGGAGTGCACGGGGAAAGGAGAATCTATCGGCACCAGCGGAACCCCTAACTTAAGGGTGAGTCCGCGATCCATAAAGTTCCCAGCTGCGCCTGAATCAACTAGTGCCCTATGCTGGGAAGAGGGGAAAAAGTGAAGGAAAAAGGTTAAGACAAACATGTGGCCGACAAGGGGTTCTGGGTGAGTTTGATGCTGACTCACCTGGGGTGACCGAGAAGCGTTCCGCCTGCCATCTCTACTCCCAGACGGACCCCCCCCAGCACCGATCAGACGTGTGTCCTCTCCGACCACAGTTGGTGCAGGGAAGGCCTCCTCCTCCGGTACCCCTCGGCGCAGCCCCTCCCAGCTCCATTGGAATGAGAGCGGAGGGGCTGGGTGGTGGAATGCACAGAACCCTCTCTGAACGCCCGCGGGCAGCCAGCAGATTATCCAGTCGAATGGACATGTCAATCAGCTGATCCAGTGACAGAGTGGTGTCCCGACACGCTAGCTCCCGGCGGACGTCCTCTCGGAGACCACACCTGTAGTGGTCCATAAGTGCCCTGTCGTTCCACCCAGATCCGGCTGCCAAGGTCCGGAACTCCAGCGCGTAATCCTGGGCGCTCCTCCTCTCCTGCCTGAGATGAAATAGTTGTTCTCCCACCGCTCGGCCGTCTAGAGAGTGATCAAACACGGCACGGAAGCGGCAGGAAAACTCTGTGTAGTGCTCCCGCGCTGAGTCTGGGCCATTCCAGACTGCGTTCGCCCACTCCAGAGCACGGCCCGTGAGGCAGGAGATGAGGACACTCTGTCATGTTTGTCATTCATTGTCATGTCTTGTCCCTGTGCTCCCCATGCTATTCGTTTCCCTCTGCTGGTCTTGTTTGGTTCTTTCCTTCTCTCTCCTCCTCCCTCTCTCACTCTCTCGCTCTCTCTTCTCTCTGTCGTTCCGTTCCTGCTCCCAGCTGTTCCTATTCCCCTAATCACCATTTAGTCTTTCCACACCTGTTCCCGATCCTTTCCCCTGATTAGACTCCCTATTTATTCCTTTGTGATCCGTTCCTGTTCCGTCGGTTCCTTGTTTTGTATTCCATGCTGTAATTGCGTTTCGCCCTGTCCTGTCGTGTTTTTTTGCCGTGATTGTGTATCACCCTGTCCTGTCGTGTTTTGTGCCTTCTTCAGACGCTGCGTGTGAGCAGGTGTCTCAGTTGACTACGGCCTGCGCCTACCCGAAGCGACCTGCAGTCTGTGGCCGCTTCTCCAGTTGTTTTCCCCTCTACTATCTAGAGGATTTCAGTTATTCGGTTTTGAGCATTAATAAACTCTGTTTCTGTTAAGTCGCGTTTGGGTCCTCCTTCACCTGCATAACAGAAGGAACCGATCAAAGAATGGACCCAGCGACTTCTGACGCTCGTTACACTGCCGTCGAGATCCAAGGAGCCATGCTCGGCAGACACGAGCAGGAATTGTCCGCTGCTCGCCAGGCCGTGGAAAACCTGGCTGCTCAGGTTTCCGACCTCTCTGGACAGTTCCAGAGTCTACGTCTCGTGCCACCTGTTACTTCCTGGCCTGCCGAGCCTCCAGAACCTAGGGTTAATAACCCACCTTGCTACTCCGGGCAGCCCACTGAGTGCCGCTCCTTTCTCACGCAGTGTGAGATTGTGTTCTCTCTCCAACCCAACACATACTCTAGAGAGAGAGCTCGGGTTGCTTACGTCATCTCACTCCTCACTGGCCGGGCTCGAGAATGGGGCACAGCTATCTGGGAGGCAAGGGCTGTTTGCTCTAACGATTTCCAGAACTTTAAAGAGGAGATGATTCGGGTTTTTGACCGTTCAGTTTTTGGTGGGGAGGCTTCTAGGGCCCTGGCTTCCTTATGCCAAGGTGAACGGTCCATAACGGATTATTCCATTGAGTTTCGCACTCTTGCTGCCTCTAGTGAGTGGAACGAGCCGGCGCTGCTCGCTCGTTTTCTGGAGGGACTCCACGCTGTGGTTAAGGATGAGATTCTCTCCCGGGAGGTTCCTTCAGATGTGGACTCTTTGATTGCTCTCGCCATCCGCATAGAACGACGGGTAGATCTTCGTCACCGGGCTCGTGGAAGAGAGCTCGCATCAACGGTGTTTCCCTGCTCCGCATCGCAGCCATCTCCCCCCTCTGGCTTTGAGACTGAGCCCATGCAGCTGGGAGGGATTCGCATCTCGAATAAGGAGAGGGAACGGAGGATCACCAACCGCCTGTGCCTCTATTGTGGAGTTGCTGGACATTTCGTTAATTCATGTCCAGTAAAGCCAGAGCTCATCTGTAAGCGGAGGGCTACAGGTGAGCGCAACTACTCAAGTCTCTCCATCAAAGTCCTGTACTACTTTGTCGGTCCACCTACGCTGGACCGGTTCGGGCGCTACATGTAGTGCCTTGATAGACTCTGGGGCTGAGGGTTGTTTCATGGACGAAGCATGGGTTCGGAAACATGACATTCCTTTCAGAGAGTTAGAGAAGCCTACGCCCATGTTCGCCTTAGATGGTAGTCATCTTCCCAGTATCAGATTTGAGACACTACCTTTAACCCTCACAGTATCTGGTAACCACAGTGAGACTATTTCTTTTTTGATTTTCCGTTCACCGTTTACACCTGTTGTTTTGGGTCATCCCTGGCTAGTATGTCATAATCCTTCTATTAATTGGTCTAGTAATTCTATCCTATCCTGGAACGTTTCTTGTCATGTGAAGTGTTTAATGTCTGCCATCCCTCCCGTTTCTTCTGTCCCTACTTCTCAGGAGGAACCTGGCGATTTGACAGGAGTGCCGGAGGAATATCATGATCTGCGCACGGTCTTCAGTCGGTCCCGAGCCAACTCCCTTCCTCCTCACCGGTCGTATGATTGTAGTATTGATCTCCTTCCGGGGACCACTCCTCCTCGAGGTAGACTATACTCTCTGTCGGCTCCCGAACGTAAGGCTCTCGAGGATTATTTGTCTGTGTCTCTTGACGCCGGTACCATAGTGCCTTCTTCCTCTCCGGCCGGGGCGGGGTTCTTTTTTTGTTAAGAAGAAGGACGGTACTCTGCGCCCCTGCGTGGATTATCGAGGGCTGAATGACATAACGGTTAAGAATCGTTATCCGCTTCCCCTTATGTCATCAGCCTTCGAGATTCTGCAGGGAGCCAGGTGCTTTACTAAGTTGGACCTTCGTAACGCTTACCATCTCGTGCGCATCAGAGAGGGGGACGAGTGGAAAACGGCGTTTAATACTCCGTTAGGGCATTTTGAGTACCGGGTTCTGCCGTTCGGTCTCGCCAATGCGCCAGCTGTTTTTCAGGCATTAGTTAATGATGTTCTGAGAGACATGCTGAACATTTTCGTTTTTGTCTATCTTGACGATATCCTGATTTTTTCTCCGTCACTCGAGATTCATGTTCAGCACGTTCGACGTGTTCTACAGCGCCTTTTAGAGAATTGTCTCTATGTAAAGGCTGAGAAGTGCTCTTTTCATGTCTCCTCCGTTACTTTTCTCGGTTCCGTTATTTCCGCTGAAGGCATTCAGATGGATTCCGCTAAGGTCCAAGCTGTCAGTGATTGGCCCGTTCCAAGGTCACGTGTCGAGTTGCAGCGCTTTTTAGGTTTCGCTAATTTCTATCGGCGTTTCATTCGTAATTTCGGTCAAGTTGCTGCCCCTCTCACAGCTCTTACTTCTGTCAAGACGTGTTTTAAGTGGTCCGGTTCCGCCCAGGGAGCTTTTGATCTTCTAAAAGAACGTTTTACGTCCGCTCCTATCCTCGTTACTCCTGACGTCACTAGACAATTCATTGTCGAGGTTGACGCTTCAGAGGTAGGCGTGGGAGCCATTCTATCCCAGCGCTTCCAGTCTGACGATAAGGTTCATCCTTGCGCTTATTTTTCTCATCGCCTGTCGCCATCTGAGCGCAACTATGATGTGGGTAACCGTGAACTGCTCGCCATCCGCTTAGCCCTAGGCGAATGGCGACAGTGGTTGGAGGGGGCGACCGTTCCTTTTGTCGTTTGGACAGACCATAAGAACCTTGAGTACATCCGTTCTGCCAAACGACTTAATGCCCGTCAAGCTCGTTGGGCGTTGTTTTTCGCTCGTTTCGAGTTTGTGATTTCTTACCGTCCGGGTAGCAAGAACACCAAGCCTGATGCCTTATCCCGTCTGTTTAGTTCTTCTGTGGCTTCTACTGATCCCGAGGGGATTCTTCCTTATGGGCGTGTTGTCGGGTTAACAGTCTGGGGAATTGAAAGACAGGTTAAGCAAGCACTCACGCACACTGCGTCGCCGCGCGCTTGTCCTAGTAACCTCCTTTTCGTTCCTGTTTCCACTCGTCTGGCTGTTCTTCAGTGGGCTCACTCTGCCAAGTTAGCGGGTCATCCCGGTGTTCGAGGCACTCTTGCGTCTATTCGCCAGCGCTTTTGGTGGCCGACTCAGGAGCGTGACACGCGCCGTTTCGTGGCTGCCTGTTCGGACTGCGCGCAGACTAAGTCGGGTAACTCTCCTCCTGCCGGTCGTCTCAGACCGCTCCCATTCCTTCTCGACCATGGTCTCACATTGCCTTAGACTTCATTACCGGTCTGCCTTTGTCTGCGGGGAAGACTGTGATTCTGACGGTTGTCGATAGGTTCTCTAAGGCGGCACATTTCATTCCCCTCGCTAAACTTCCTTCCGCTAAGGAGACGGCACAAATCATTATTGAGAATGTATTCAGAATTCATGGCCTCCCGTTAGACGCCGTTTCAGACAGAGGTCCGCAATTCACGTCACAGTTTTGGAGGGAGTTCTGTCGTTTGATTGGTGCGTCCGTCAGTCTCTCTTCCGGGTTTCATCCCCAGTCTAACGGTCAAGCAGAAAGGGCCAATCAGACGATTGGTCGCATACTACGCAGCCTTTCTTTCAGGAACCCTGCGTCTTGGGCAGAACAGCTCCCCTGGGCAGAATACGCTCACAATTCGCTTCCTTCGTCTGCTACCGGGTTATCTCCGTTTCAGAGTAGTCTGGGTTACCAGCCTCCTCTGTTCTCATCCCAGCTTGCCGAGTCCAGCGTTCCCTCCGCTCAAGCGTTTGTCCAACGTTGTGAGCGCACCTGGAGGAGGGTGAGGTCTGCACTTTGCCGTTACAGGGCACAGACGGTGAGAGCCGCCAATAAACGCAGGATTAAGAGTCCAAGGTATTGTTGCGGCCAGAGAGTGTGGCTTTCCACTCGCAACCTTCCTCTTACGACAGCTTCTCGTAAGTTGACTCCGCGGTTCATTGGTCCGTTCCGTGTCTCCCAGGTCGTCAATCCTGTCGCTGTGCGACTGCTTCTTCCGCGACATCTTCGTCGCGTCCATCCTGTCTTCCATGTCTCCTGTGTTAAGCCCTTTCTTCGCACCCCGTTCGTCTTCCCTCCCCCCTCCCGTCCTTGTCGAGCGCACCTATTTACAAGGTACATAAAATTATGGACATGCGTTCTCGGGGACGGGGTCACCAATACCTAGTGGATTGGGAGGGTTACGGTCCTGAGGAGAGGAGTTGGGTTCCGTCTCGGGACGTGCTGGACCGTTCGCTCATCGATGATTTCCTCCGTTGCCGCCAGGATTCCTCCTCGAGTGCGCCAGGAGGCGCTCGGTGAGTGGGGGGGTACTGTCATGTTTGTCATTCATTGTCATGTCTTGTCCCTGTGCTCCCCATGCTATTCGTTTCCCTCTGCTGGTCTTGTTTGGTTCTTTCCTTCTCTCTCCTCCTCCCTCTCTCACTCTCTCGCTCTCTCTTCTCTCTGTCGTTCCGTTCCTGCTCCCAGCTGTTCCTATTCCCCTAATCACCATTTAGTCTTTCCACACCTGTTCCCGATCCTTTCCCCTGATTAGACTCCCTATTTATTCCTTTGTGATCCGTTCCTGTTCCGTCGGTTCCTTGTTTTGTATTCCATGCTGTAATTGCGTTTCGCCCTGTCCTGTCGTGTTTTTTGCCGTGATTGTGTATCACCCTGTCCTGTCGTGTTTTGTGCCTTCTTCAGACGCTGCGTGTGAGCAGGTGTCTCAGTTGACTACGGCCTGCGCCTACCCGAAGCGACCTGCAGTCTGTGGCCGCTTCTCCAGTTGTTTTCCCCTCTACTATCTAGAGGATTTCAGTTATTCGGTTTTGAGCATTAATAAACTCTGTTTCTGTTAAGTCGCGTTTGGGTCCTCCTTCACCTGCATAACACACTCACCCTCTCTGCTCCTGAGGGAGTGCGTCTGATGGTGGCCAGGTATAGCTCCAGCTGGAGCAGAAACCCCTGGCAACCCGCCGCCGATCCATCATAAGCCCTCGGTAGCGTCAGACGGAGGGTGCTGGAGTCGGGAGATGGGGAGTCCGGAACCGTGGGTGCCGAAGGTGGAGAGAGGAGACCACTCCTCTCCCATCTGTCCATTCTCACCATCACTTGATCCATCGCAGGATCTGATCCGAAGGAGGACGGTGGTGTGGTGGAGAACCCGTTCCTCCATCGATGGGAGAGGGTTGGCTGCTGCTCCTGCTGACTCCATTCGATTTGGTGGTGCGGGATTCTGTAATGCTCCGGGTGTCGTGGGTGTGGAGTCAAATGCAGGAGACAGAGTTCAATGCTGTGCGTCTTTTAATAGCACCAACGCACCACGGGGTGCTCACAAAAGTTACGTTCCCAAACACAGGGAATCAAAAAATACAATGGAAAAAATCACAACCAGGCACAAACACGTACCTTTACTACAGAGCCGAAGTTTACAATGAAATAATCACGCACAACAACCAGGCTGTCTAATAAAGACAAACGAATTAACATGAACAGGTGCTACCACTAAACATACAAGGAGGGGGAGGAAAAACAATCAGTGGCAGCTAATAGGCCGGTGACGACGACCGCTGAGCTCCACCCGCCCGGGAAGAGGAAACACCCTCGGTCGGACTCGTGACAGGACCGCTGTTGGTGTTAAATGAGAATTGAAGGACCGTTGTTGGTGTTAAATGAGAATTGAAGGACCGCTGTTGGTGTTAAATGAGAATTGAAGGACCGTTGTTGGTGTTATACGAGAATTGAAGGACCGTTGTTGGTGTTAAATGAGAATTGAAGGACCGTTGTTGGTGTTAAATGAGAATTGAAGGACCGTTGTTGGTGTTAAATGAGAATTGAAGGACCGTTGTTGGTGTTAAATGATAATTGAATGACCGCTGGCTGTTGGTGTTGTATAAGAATTGAAGGACCGCTGTTGGTGTCATGTTTGTCATTTATTATCTTGTCTTGTCCCTGTGCTTCCCATTCTATTCGTTTCCCTCTGCTGGTCTTATTTGGTTCTTTCCCTCCTTCTAGCCCTCTCTCTCCCCCTCCCTCTCTCACTCTCTCGCTCTCTCTTCTCTCTATCGTTCCGTTCCTGCTCCCAGCTGTTCCTATTCCCCTAATCATCATTTAGTCTTCCCACACCTGTTCCCGATCCTTTCCCCTGATTAGACTCCCTATTTATTCCTTTGTGTTCCGTTCCTGTGCCGTCGGTTCCTTGTTTTGTATTCCATGCTGTAATTGCGTTTCGCCCTGTCCTGTCGTGTTTTTTGCCGTGATTGTGTATCACCCTGTCCTGTCGTGTTTTGTGCCTTCTTCAGACGCTGCGTGTGAGCAGGTGTCTCAGTTGACTACGGCCTGCGCCTACCCGAAGCGACCTGCAGTCTGTGGCCGCTTCTCCAGTTGTTTTCCCCTCTACTATCTAGAGGATTTCAGTTATTCGGTTTTGAGCATTAATAAACTCTGTTTCTGTTAAGTCGCGTTTGGGTCCTCCTTCACCTGCATAACAGAAGGAACCGAACAAGGAATGGACCCAGCGACTTCAGACGCTCGTTACACTGCCGTCGAGTTCCAAGGAGCCATGCTCGGCAGACACGAGCAGGAATTGTCTGCTGCTCGCCATGCCGTGGAGAACCTGGCCGCTCAGGTTTCCGACCTCTCTGGACAGTTCCAGAGTCTACGTCTCGTGCCACCTGTTACTCCCTGGCCTGCCGAGCCTCCAGAACCCAGGGTTAATAACCCACCTTGCTACTCCGGGCAGCCCACTGAGTGCCGCTCCTTTCTCACGCAGTGTGAGATTGTGTTCTCTCTCCAACCCCACACATACTCTAGAGAGAGAGCTCGGGTTGCTTACGTCATTTCACTCCTTACTGGCCGGGCTCGAGAATGGGGCACAGCTATCTGGGAGGCAAGGGCTGATTGCTCTAACAGATTCCAGAACTTTAAAGAGGAGATGATTCGGGTTTTTGACCGTTCAGTTTTTGGTGAGGAGGCTTCTAGGGCCCTGGCTTCCTTATGCCAAGGTGAACGGTCCATAACGGATTATTCCATTGAGTTTCGCACTCTTGCTGCCTCTAGTGAGTGGAACGAGCCGGCGCTGCTCGCTCGTTTTCTGGAGGGACTCCACGCAGTGGTTAAGGATGAGATTCTCTCCCGGGAGGTTCCTTCAGATGTGGACTCTTTGATTGCTCTCGCCATCCGCATAGAACGACGGGTAGATCTTCGTCACCGGGCTCGTGGAAGAGAGCTCGCATCAACGGTGTTTCCCTGCTCCGCATCGCAACCATCTCCCTCCTCTGGCTTTGAGACTGAGCCCATGCAGCTGGGAGGGATTCGCATCTCGACTAAGGAGAGGGAACGGAGGATCACCAACCGCCTGTGCCTCTATTGCGGAGTTGCTGGACATTTTGTTAATTCATGTCCAGTAAGAGGCCAGAGCCCATCAGTAAGCGGAGGGCTACTGGTGAGCGCTACTACTCAGGTCCCTTCATCTAGATCTTGTACTACTATGTCGGTCCATCTACGCTGGACCGGTTCGGGTGCTACATGCAGTGCCTTGATTGACTCTGGGGCTGAGGGTTGTTTCATGGACGAAGCATGGGTTCGGAAACATAACATTCCTTTCAGACCGTTAGACAAGCCTACGCCCATGTTTGCCTTAGATGGTAGTCATCTTCCCAGTATCAAATTTGAGACACTACCTTTAACTCTCACAGTATCTGGTAACCACAGTGAGACTATTTCTTTTTTTGATTTTCCGTTCACCGTTTACACCTGTTGTTTTGGGTCATCCCTGGCTAGTATGTCATAATCCTTCTATTAATTGGTCTAGTAATTCTATCCTATCCTGGAACGTTTCTTGTCATGTGAAGTGTTTAATGTCTGCCATCCCTCCCGTTTCTTCTCTCCCTACTTCTCAGGAGGAACCTGGCGATTTGACAGGAGTGCCGGAGGAATATCATGATCTGCGCACGGTCTTCAGTCGGTCCCGAGCCAACTCCCTTCCTCCTCACCGGTCGTATGATTGTAGTATTGATCTCCTTCCAGGGACCACGCCTCCTCGAGGTAGACTATACTCTCTGTCGGCTCCCGAACGTAAGGCTCTCGAGGATTATTTGTCTGTGTCTCTTGACGCCGGTACCATAGTGCCTTCTTCTTCTCCGGCCGGGGCGGGGTTCTTTTTGTTAAGAAGAAGGACGGTACTCTGCGCCCCTGCGTGGATTATCGAGGGCTGAATGACATAACGGTTAAGAATCGTTATCCGCTTCCCCTTATGTCATCAGCCTTCGAGATTCTGCAGGGAGCCAGGTGCTTTACTAAGTTGGACCTTCGTAACGCTTACCATCTCGTGCGCATCAGAGAGGGGGACGAGTGGAAAACGGCGTTTAACACTCCGTTAGGGCATTTTGAGTACCGGGTTCTGCCGTTCGGTCTCGCCAATGCGCCAGCTGTTTTTCAGGCATTAGTTAATGATGTTCTGAGAGACATGCTGAACATTTTTGTTTTTGTCTATCTTGACGATATCCTGATTTTTTCTCCGTCACTCGAGATTCATGTTCAGCACGTTCGACGTGTTCTACAGCGCCTTTTAGAGAATTGTCTCTACGTAAAGGCTGAGAAGTGCTCTTTTCATGTCTCCTCCGTTACTTTTCTCGGTTCCGTTATTTCCGCTGAAGGCATTCAGATGGATTCCGCTAAGGTCCAAGCTGTCAGTGATTGGCCCGTTCCAAGGTCACGTGTCGAGTTGCAGCGCTTTTTAGGTTTCGCTAATTTCTATCGGCGTTTCATTCGTAATTTCGGTCAAGTTGCTGCCCCTCTCACAGCTCTTACTTCTGTCAAGACGTGTTTTAAGTGGTCCGGTTCCGCCCAGGGAGCTTTTGATCTTCTAAAAGAACGTTTTACGTCCGCTCCTATCCTCGTTACTCCTGACGTCACTAGACAATTCATTGTCGAGGTTGACGCTTCAGAGGTAGGCGTGGGAGCCATTCTATCCCAGCGCTTCCAGTCTGACGATAAGGTTCATCCGTGCGCTTATTTTTCTCATCGCCTGTCGCCATCTGAGCGCAACTATGATGTGGGTAACCGTGAACTGCTCGCCATCCGCTTAGCCCTAGGCGAATGGCGACAGTGGTTGGAGGGGGCGACCGTTCCTTTTGTCGTTTGGACAGACCATAAGAACCTTGAGTACATCCGTTCTGCCAAACGACTTAATGCCCGTCAAGCTCGTTGGGCGTTGTTTTTCGCTCGTTTCGAGTTTGTGATTTCTTACCGTCCGGGTAGCAAGAACACCAAGCCTGATGCCTTATCCCGTCTGTTTAGTTCTTCTGTGGCTTCTACTGATCCCGAGGGGATTCTTCCTTATGGGCGTGTTGTCGGGTTGACAGTCTGGGGAATTGAAAGACAGGTTAAGCAAGCACTCACGCACACTGCGTCGCCGCGCGCTTGTCCTAGTAACCTCCTTTTCGTTCCTGTTTCCACTCGTCTGGCTGTTCTTCAGTGGGCTCACTCTGCCAAGTTAGCTGGTCATCCCGGTGTTCGAGGCACTCTTGCGTCTATTCGCCAGCGCTTTTGGTGGCCGACTCAGGAGCGTGACACGCGCCGTTTCGTGGCTGCGTGTTCAGACTGCGCGCAGAAGAAGTCTGGTAATTTTTTTTCTGCTTCTGCTCCTGGTCTTGCTGGGTCTCAGTCTGTTCCCTGCCATCGCATCTCTCCTGTTCTTGTCCCTGCCCTTGCTGTGTCTCAGTCTGTCCCTAGTTCTCATTTTTTTTTTAGAGTAGTACCCTAGTTTCCCTTTTTATCGTTTTTCGTTACGGTCCTGAGGAGAGGAGTTGGGTTCTTTCTCGGGACGTGCTGGACCGTTTGATCTATGATTTCCTCCGTTGCCGCCAGTGTTCCTCCTCGAGAGCGCCAGGAGGCGCTCGGTGAGTGGGGGGGTACTGTCATGTTTGTCATTTATTATCTTGTCTTGTCCCTGTGCTTCCCATTCTATTCGTTTCCCTCTGCTGGTCTTATTTGGTTCTTTCCCTCCTTCTAGCCCTCTCTCTCCCCCTCCCTCTCTCACTCTCTCGCTCTCTCTTCTCTCTATCGTTCCGTTCCTGCTCCCAGCTGTTCCTATTCCCCTAATCATCATTTAGTCTTCCCACACCTGTTCCCGATCCTTTCCCCTGATTAGACTCCCTATTTATTCCTTTGTGTTCCGTTCCTGTGCCGTCGGTTCCTTGTTTTGTATTCCATGCTGTAATTGCGTTTCGCCCTGTCCTGTCGTGTTTTTTGCCGTGATTGTGTATCACCCTGTCCTGTCGTGTTTTGTGCCTTCTTCAGACGCTGCGTGTGAGCAGGTGTCTCAGTTGACTACGGCCTGCGCCTACCCGAAGCGACCTGCAGTCTGTGGCCGCTTCTCCAGTTGTTTTCCCCTCTACTATCTAGAGGATTTCAGTTATTCGGTTTTGAGCATTAATAAACTCTGTTTCTGTTAAGTCGCGTTTGGGTCCTCCTTCACCTGCATAACAGTTGGTGTTAAATGATAATTGAAGGAGCGTTGTTGGTGTTATATAAGAATTGAAGGAGCTGTTGTTGGTGTTATATAAGAACTGAAGGAGCGTTGTTGGTGTTATATAAGAATTGAAGGAGCTGTTGTTGGTGTTATATGAGAATTGAAGGACCGTTGTTGGTGTTATATAAGAATTGAAGGAGCATTATTGGTGTTATATAAGAATTGAAGGACTGCTGTTGGTGTTATATAAGAAATGAAGGAGCGTTGTTGGTGTTATATAAGAATTGAAGGACCGCTGTTGGTGTTATATAAGAATTGAAGGACTGTTGTTGGTGTTATATAAGAATTGAAGGACTGTTGTTGGTGTTATATAAGAATTGAAGGAGCTGTTGTTGGTGTTATATAAGAATTGAAGGAGCTGTTGTTGGTGTTATATAAGAATTGAAGGACCGTTGTTGGTGTCTGATACTGTGCATTACATGCCTTATTTCTATTTTCCTGCATAAGTAAAAGCAGGAAATGCATCACCTATGCCTCTACTGCCATTCATTCTAATTCGACTGGTTTTGGATTTCTCCCTGACCAAGATGGCTGCCATTTTCCCCCCATTATGGAACTGTTAGGGTTTATGACATAGCCCCTCTAGTAATTTAATATGAACTCTATTACTCATTTCTACACAGACTGGTTACTCCTCTCTCTCAGAAGGACTGTAAATGTTTGAGATCGACTACATAGCAGTGGGCTGTGCAATGCACCAGTACTTCACAACTCCTGGCAGGGTGTTTCTGAATGTGTATTTCAGAATGCCATAGCAGTCTTCTGAACTGTACAGCCAAACTGCAAAGGAGGGTCAAAGGCGCTGTCTCTCAACATACATGAGGAGGGATTTCTGCTACCATCTCACCCCTGTCTAATTATTAATTAATTAGTGTTTATGTGATGTCCACAGGCCCCTAAATCTAGACCGTTTTGCAGTGACACCTTTTTTAAGTTATTGTTCCTGTTCACAAAGAACCATAAGTCCATTCATCTCTAGAACAATGGATGCCATTTTATTTCCACTGGCTGGGGCTCTGGTGCAGTCTCTCTCTGTGGAAACAGTCCACTTGTTGGAACTTGATTTTAGTAATATTCTTAACTGTCAATAATGGTGACTGATATATTTTCTTTGTGTAATCGGAAGCTTATTGCAATGTTTGTGGAATGTTAGTGATGAATCTGAAGATGTCTTGTTCAGTTGCGTTCACTTTAAGTGAAATCTTACCCTCCCCCTTGTGTGTACCTCACTCTGCCACAGTCCAGCCCACATGGGCCTCTGAAGTCTGGTGGAAAAGTGGAGAGTTGAATGGAAGGATATAAAGAAACAAAAGCTGTACTCTAGTCTTTATGGCAACTGAAAAGGTCAGTCCAGACCAACATAGGCTACTCATTTTAGACGATTTACAGTCTGAAATACTGAGCTGGCACAAGTCACTTTCCTGTGTAGGCCTACAGTGCATTAGCTATAAACTCAAGAGTTCTTCAAAATAAAACATAGCCAGCCAACACATGATAAAACATCTACAGTACATTAGCTATAAACTCAGCCAGCCAACACATGATAAAACATCTACAGTACATTAGCTATAAACTCAGCCAGCCAACACATGATAAAACATCTACAGTACATTAGCTATAAACTCAGCCAGCCAACACATGATAAAACATCTACAGTACATTAGCTATAAACTCAGCCAGCCAACACATGATAAAACATCTACAGTACATTAGCTATAAACTCAGCCAGCCAACACATGATAAAACATCTACAGTACATTAGCTATAAACTCAGCCAGCCAACACATGATAAAACATCTACAGTACATTAGCTATAAACTCAGCCAGCCAACACATGATAAAACATCTACAGTACATTAGGTATAAACTCAGCCAGCCAACACATGATAAAACATCTACAGTACATTAGCTATAAACTCAGCCAGCCATCACATGATAAAACATCTACAGTTCATTAGCTATAAACTCAGCCAGCCAACACATGATAAAACATCTACAGTACATTAGCTATAAACTCAGCCAGCCAACACATGATAAAACATCTACAGTACATTAGCTATAAACTCAGCCAGCCAACACATGATAAAACATCTACAGTACATTAGCTATAAACTCAGCCAGCCATCACATGATAAAACATCTACAGTTCATTAGCTATAAACTCAGCCAGCCAACACATGATAAAACATCTACAGTACATTAGCTATAAACTCAGCCAGCCAACACATAATAAAACATCTACAGTACATTAGCTATAAACTCAGCCAGCCAACACATGATAAAACATCTACAGTACATTAGCTATAAACTCAGCCAGCCAACACATGATAAAACATCTACAGTACATTAGCTATAAACTCAGCCAGCCAACACATGATAAAACATCTACAGTACATTAGCTATAAACTCAGCCAGCCAACACATGATAAAACATCTACAGTACATTAGCTATAAACTCAGCCAGCCAACACATGATAAAACATCTACAGTACATTAGCTATAAACTCAGCCAGCCAACACATGATAAAACATCTACAGTACATTAGCTATAAACTCAGCCAGCCAACACATGATAAAACATCTACAGTTCATTAGCTATAAACTCAGCCAGCCAACACATGATAAAACATCTACAGTACATTAGCTATAAACTCAGCCAGCCAACACATAATAAAACATCTACAGTACATTAGCTATAAAACAACTACATTAGCTATAAACTCAGCCAACACATGATAAAACATCTACAGTACATTAGCTATAAACTCAGCCAGCCAACACATGATAAAACATCTACAGTACATTAGCTATAAACTCAGCCAGCCAACACATGATAAAACATCTACAGTACATTAGCTATAAACTCAGCCAGCCAACACATGATAAAACATCTACAGTACATTAGCTATAAACTCAGCCAGCCAACACATGATAAAACATCTACAGTACATTAGCTATAAACTCAGCCAGCCAACACATGATAAAACATCTACAGTACATTAGCTATAAACTCAGCCAGCCAACACATGATAAAACATCTACAGTACATTAGCTATAAACTCAGCCAGCCAACACATGATAAAACATCTACAGTACATTAGCTATAAACTCAGCCAGCCAACACATGATAAAACATCTACAGTTCTGGGAAAAAGTATTTGCCCCTTTTCTGATTTTCTCTATTTTTGCATATTTTTTATACTGAATTTGGTCAGATCTTCAACCAAAACAGAATATTAGACACTACCACCACCATGCTTGACTATTCCAATGAGGTTCTTACTGTGGAATGCAGTGTTTGGTTTTCACCAGACATAATGCGACCCATCTCATCCAAAAAGTTGACTAACGTTTGCCAAAAAGAACCTGGAAGCACCAGGATGACTCTTGTTCTATAGACAGATGAGTCAAAAGTATGGCATTTGGACAACATGGGTCCCATTATGCCTGCCGAAAACCAAAAGCTGCATTCCACAGGAATAGGATAGGTTAAGTAATCCCTCTCACCCCACCCCCCCTAAGTTTTAGATGCACTATTGTTAAGTGACTGTCCCACTGGATGTCATAAGGTGAATGCTGCTGGATTCTGCTAAATGACTTAAATGTAAATGTAAATGTAACCTCATACCAATGGTCAAGCACGGTGGTGGTAGTGTGATGGTTTGGGGATGCTTTGCTGCCTCAGGACCTGGATGACTTGCCTTAATAGAAGGAACCATAAATTCTGATCTGTATCAGAGAATTCTACAGGAGAATGTCAGGTCATCCGTCTGTGAGCTGAAGCTGAAGCGCATCTAGATCATGCAGAAAGACAATGACCCAAAACACACAATCAATTATTCATGAAAATTGCTTAAAAAGCAACAAATTTGAAGTTTTGGAATGGCCTAGTCAAAGTCCAGACCTAATCGCAATTGAGATGTTGTGGCAGGACTTGAACAAAGCAGTTCATGCTTGAAAACCCACAAATGTTACTGAGTTAAATCAGTTCTGCATGGAAGAGTGGGCCAACATTGTGAGAGACTGATCAACAACTACAGGAAGTGTTTGGTTGGAGCCACTGCAGCTAAAAGTGGCACAACCAGTTATTGAGTTTAAGGGGGCAATTACTTTTTCAAACAGGGGCACTGGGTGTTGTATAACTTTGTTTATGAAATCAATTAAATAAGTATGTCACTGTTGTGTTATTTGTTCACTCAGGTTCCCTTTATCTAATATTAGGTTTTGGTTGAAGAACAATCCGTATCAACAAATATGCAAAAGTAGAGACAATCAGAAAGGGAGCAAATACGTTGTCACAGCCCTGTACACAACCTATATATAACACAAATATTTTATTTGAAAAATACAGACGTGTTTACTTCAGGCTGCAGCAGAGATGAGCACACATCGACTGGTGTAGTATGTGTTCTCATTATAGCTCATCTTTATTATCATAGAAATATTTGACTGCATACTATATTTATTTACATGTAAAGTATAGTACTTTGTATTCAGACATTTAAAACACTGAAGCACAGGCATGATAAAGTTATCATTTGGTTACAAAAAGACTGGATGAAGACATGCATTATTTATAAACAAAGAGTGTGTCAAGTCTTTTTATAGAAATAGTGGGCTGCATATTTACTAGCCAATGGAAACACTGAATCAGGCATGCCATGCGTGATGAACAGGTGTGTGTTCAAGTTATCATATGGTTATAAAATACTGCATAATGAGTGAAGACATGCATTTCAGTATAATTATTTACAACAACAAAAAAGTGTGTTAGTCAAGTATTTGGTCTATTGTTCCTAACCAGACTAGAAGACATTGTGACCATTACAACATCATGGCTGACTGACTGCATTCAAACTAAAGGCACCTTCTTGAAAACAGATCTAATGTAATCTCAGTTCCTGTTTCAAGCTACAAGCAGATGTGTATGTACAGTGCATTGCTACATTAGTCAGATTAATGTAAACTACATAGTGTAACCGCAAACTGAAACATACATCTTTTATAAAACAGGAAGCATAAATACTGTAATTGAATTATCCAACTACACTAAAAAAATAAACAGTTTACTGGTCTGAAAAAAAACTGACAGGTTTTTGAAGCCATTGTGAAAAGTTATAATGAAACATCTTTTCGCAAAACTAATTGGTCAAATAATGTATAAAATATAAAATCCCAATAAAACCAAAGTAAAATAGTAAGCTGCCACAAAAAAACATTGTAACAGGGTGAATTGTAGAACCAATTAAGAAGTTTCTATATAAGGACCCAAAATCAAGTTCACAATGAAACCAGCAAACAGCACCAACATTGCAAACATCAGTAGTCAATAGTTACAGTATATTGGGTGCAAGGTTAAACCAAGTCTCTGTGTTTCAGTGTATGTATGGGTTCAATCAGACGTAGTACTGGTTGTCTCTCAGAGTAGGTGTGGGGGTACTCAATAGTTACTCAATAGTATAAAGTTTAGTTAGTATCTCTGTTTCAATGTAGGGGTATGAGCTGTGGATCAATTACACCCAGTACTGGTTGTCTCTCAGAGTGGGCTCGGGGTGTTGACATTGCTGGGCCTGTACCATATCAGGAACAGCGTCTACCGCCCAGAGCAGCAGACAAGGGTCCCGTGGAGCCAGCGTTCCCCTACGCAGCACATTGAGGACCGGAGTGCCGGGGCAACTATTAGGGCCCAGCAGCGGAGTCACCACCACTGAGGGGACCGCAATGCTCCTCTCCGGTCTGCCCAGGTAGGGGCTCCCCTCTGGGCCTCCATCTCCGGCTGCAGCCGCCAGCTCCTGGATGAGCCCTCTGGATAAGGCCCTCTTCTCCCTGCGGTGGCGCAGCACCAGGATCAGGACCACCAGGATGACGATGAGCAGCAGGCAGGCCAGGAAGGGCAGGATGAGCAGCAGGGGGTCGGAAGCCGGCCGGGGCAGGGACTCTCCCCGAACTGGGGTGATTCTGTGGGGGCCGTGGATGTTGTGTTTCCCATGGGTGTTTCCAGGGACGGTGGGGATCATGGGGTGATCTCCGTGGGTCTGGTTCCCCCAGTGGTGACGGGCTTTGAACTGCTTCTGTAGGGTCTTGTTGTGGGTCTTGTGGTTTGTGGTGTGAGGGTGGGTTGCAGAGTGGATTGTAGTCCCTCTGCCGCCTGTGGTTTGATTGCGCCCAGGTGACCTGGTCGTGTGGTTCAAACTCTCTTCGTATGGCACGATGGTGAATAAAAACTCTCCTACAGCCGGCTGAACATTATCCGCCCTCAGAAGGAATGAAAAGGAGTCATTGAGCATGGACACATGGATCTCTGTTGTGTTGTTGTCGGCAGTCCTTAGTTGGGACAGTAAAGATGTTGATTGATCGGCAATGTTGTTGCTGTGTCTTTGTTGTACCAGGGTCTCCTGTAGGGCCACCCTGCCCTGCACCACGTCCCGGAAGGTAAACGACTCCACCGAGTGATTGGCGCTGTCCGATAGGTCAAAGGTCACCTTGACCAGCTTGCCGTGTTTGGGCGGGGACAGGATGTGGAAGACAGGGTCACTGCCACTGAGTGTGGCGAGGTCTGTGGCGTCCAGATAGACCTTCCTCAGTTTCACGGCGATGCCACTCGGGATCAGGACACGCTCGCTGAAATGGATGAGCGGTTGGACCGTGACATTGAACATCTGAGCGGTCATGTTACTCTCCGGTGTCGAGACTGTGAACTCAAAGCTGTCTGAGGAGGAGGTGAGGTCCGTCATGTGATAGGACAGTCTGCATGAGTGAAGGTCCTCTTGGTTAAACTCACTGACTGGCAGGTTGGACATGAGGAGACTGCCGTGGTGTGGTGGTGTGGTCACTCTATAGTGAATCGTCACACTGTGTCTCCCATTGGTCTCTGCAGCCAGGTGTTCTGTTGTCAATGTAGCGGTTGTCTGACCCTGTACCAGCCTCAATCCTGTGTTGTTCACCATGGAGACGGTTGCTGCAGTGACCTCCAGGTTGAAGAGCTTGTATAGCGGCCGGTGGAACCCATCAGTCACACTGAAGTAGAACACTCCTGAAGAGGGTTCTCCGTCCTGGACGAAGTGGACTCTACCATGGTTGATGTCCGCCTGTGAGAAGGCAGACACTGTCTCATTCAGCTGTTCTCCTAGAGACAGGAAGCCATTGTTGGGTTTGCTGATCACCTAAATCAAATCAAATAAAACGTCAATGTATTTCACAGACATGTCTCAACAACTCACAGAAAAAAGTAAGGAGGGAAAACAGAATTACTGTAAAAATGACAACAACAAGTAAGGTGTAAACGATAAGGGGTTGTGAGTCCTGTAAAGGACGGTAAAAGATGACATGAAGAAGACCTTGTAATGGATCTCTTCTGAAGGGGTGTCCAGGTCTTCCACCAGGAGGTTCTCAGGGCTGATGACCACAGTGTCCCCCTGCACCAGCCTCAGACTGGGGGCCTTGGTCCGGAGCAGGGGCGGCTGGTCATTGACAGGGGTCACTGTGAGGTCAAACGACTCTGTTACTATCAGGCTGGGCTCTGAGGGTCTCTGGGGAGGCTGGCCCTTACGGTTCAGCCAAACCTCAAAGGTGAAGAAGTCCTGGGTCGTCTCGGAGTCGTCGTGCTGGTATGCGATTCCAAGCTTATCCAGGATGAACTGGGAGAAGTTGGGTTTGGCGCTGGTCAGGTTGCGTTCTCCCACTGTGATTATGCCGTGCTGGGGTAGAGAGGTGACGTGGTACCAGACCTCGTAGGAACGTCGCTGGGGTTCCAACAGCTTTCCCAGCAGGTTAGAGGAATCCAGCTGCATCTTGTCAATCACCACTCTGCCACCTTCTGTCACAACAGCACCTGGTAACAGAGAAGAACAACATACACACAAACAAACCGCTTTTATTGAACATTCATAAATATCAGGATTGTCATTGCAAATAAGAATTAATTCAAAAGTTTAACTTGAGGTTTTGGACCAGTGATTGTATTCTGCAGGGTAGGTTAGCGGGGAATACTACTGTCAAGAGTCCAGTAGAGCCTTCGTCTGTCTGTCTGTCTGTCTAACAGCAACACAGACTAACTGACCCACCAGTGTTAGCAGTGAGAATGGTGTTGCGTTCTGCAGGTGCATGCTCATAGGAGATATGGATGCTGAAGACTTGAGGTTGCAGAGAGACAGGGGACGAAGACACTGTGAAAGTGAAGGAGTCTGTAGTCATCCATCCCAACGATTCAGGATGAGTTTGGTCATAACTAATCAAACCCTCATTCACCTAAAATAACAGGACAACAGAGAAACAAGAAAGATAGGGATATTTTAACTTCAAAATCCAAGCTATTGTTGCAAAGGCACTCTTAAAATGTGTCTTCTAAAGTCAACATAACTGTGCCAAACATAAATAAAACTGTGTCTCTAAGAATTGATATTGCATTACCATGTCTTGTGTGAAGGAGGAGATCTCTGCAGTAGAGTTGTCTGTCTGTTTTCTGACCAGTCTTCCCAGCTTTGGAGGACTGGTAACATTATAAAGGATGGAGTGGTTCCCTCCCATGTCACCATTGTCGTTGGTTACCACCAGAAGGTTATTCTGAGAGATGGTATTCACAGAGCCTGCAGAGAAAAAACAGGGCCGTGTTTAGTAGGGATAAAACCTGCAGAGTGTCACGCCTTGGTCATTGTATCTTGTGTTTTTGTTATATGTTTGGGTAGGCCAGGGTGTGACATGGGTTTATATGTTGTATTTCGTATTAGGGTTTGTATTAATTGGGAGTGTGTATTATTAGGGGTGTGTCTAGTTAGGCTTGGCTGTCTGAGGCGATTCCTAATTGGAGTCAGCTGATTCTAGTTGTCTCGGATTGGGAACCGTATTTAGGTAGCCTGAGTGCGCGTTGTATTTCGTGGGTGATTGTACCTGTCTTAGTGTTAGTCACCAGATAGGCTGTATTAGTTTCATTCCTTTGTTGTTTTCTTCTTCCGTTGTTTCATGTACCGTATTAGCTTCATTAAAAGTCATGAGTAACCTACACGCTGCATTTCGGTCTGACTTTCTACAAACAACAGACGAAGATCATTACACAGAGTAGCTGCGTGACCAGATTCTCTGGACACCTCTTTCCAACAGCTAAACAAACGTACCTTCTGCACTATTTTACACCAAAAAAATTGTACACCGATGATCGGACGTCTTTGTCTGGCGAAAGACATGTTGTACAAACTTCTGCTGTAACTATAAACGACATGTTGTGACATGTTGTACAAACGTCTTGTCTGTTGTCTGTTATAAATAAAAGATTGACATGTTGTACACTACAAACTTCTGTTGTAACTACAAGTTGTAACTATGAAAGACATGATCGGCAGGTTGTACAAACTTCATTGTCTGTTGTAACTACAAGGACATTGCAGTATTACAAACATAACTAGGACAGAGACAGGCAGTCCAAGTAGCTATTGCATGTTTTTTTCAGGTGCGGTATTACATGCAGCTCTCTAGACAACATTATCTTGGAAGATACCGTACTGGTAGCATGGTCTCAAGGGCGATTGAATCCCCTTTCTGTATAATGTAAGACTATGCCACCTCCGTTATCCTATGATCTTGATAAACCAGGCCTCTGGCCAGGAGGCATAATAGTTGGTAAGTTAAGTATGATTAAGTTACTTAGCAACCTACCACATAACCAGCTGTTAAAAGCTGTCACCTGGCACCATGATCATCTGATTTACAGACTGGCAGCTGGCACCATGATCATCTGATTCAGTACAGGCTGGCAGCTGGCACCATGATCACCTGATTCAGTACAAGCTGGCAGCTGGCACCATGATCATCTGATTCAGTACAGGCTGGCAGCTGGCACCATGATCATCTGATTCAGTACAGGCTG
The DNA here is from genome assembly GCF_021184085.1 of Oncorhynchus gorbuscha. NCBI lineage: Eukaryota > Metazoa > Chordata > Actinopteri > Salmoniformes > Salmonidae > Oncorhynchus > Oncorhynchus gorbuscha. The sequence continues at coordinate 238,823 of NW_025745132.1, forward strand.
GCAGCTGGCACCATGATCATCTGATTCAGTACAGGCTGGCAGCTGGCACCATGCTCATCTGATTCAGTACAGGCTGAGAATGACTTTATACTGCAGCAGAAAGACCAGGGGTTTACTAGCCTGGTTCCATATCTGTTTGTGCTGCCTTGACAACTCCTATGGTCATTGTCATGTGAAACACCAAAAGGGTTGGCAAGACAGCACAGATGGATCTGGGACCAGGCTAGACAATGAGGCTAAAGCAGGTGGCGGCGGCGGTGGGGGAGGGGGGTGTTCTATATGTTTTATATATTCACTTTGTGAACTGTACCAAGATTTTCCTCTTTAGGACAGTACCCTTTATTCTGATTATGGTGTAGGGGGTGGCTATAGTTATATTTCCTGTTACGTTACCTGGGAACATCATAACTGGTTCATGTTCTATATATCTAGTTACTGTTACCTGGGAACACTGTGAGGGCTTAGTTGAAAGTCTATATACACTGAGTATACCAAATATTAGGAACACCTTCCTAATATTGAGTTGCATCCCATACCAGTGTATCTAGTTGCTGTTACCTGGGAACACTGTGAGGGCGTGGTTCCGCTCCAGGCTGAGGACCAGGGAGCGTGCCGTGGTACTGAAGATCTGTCGGGGGGCAAAGTTCACCCCATCATTGACCTGGAAGTGGAAACCTCCCGACAAGGCACCTGCAAGGAACAAAAGTCTGTCTTAATGATTCTGGTCATTAGATATACTACTGTACATATGTCTGTGGTTATAACCCTTATAAAGCACCAGAACAGGGATATGACTTGTATGTCTAACTTGCATGTCGTATATTGTCCACTTGCATTTCCAGCATTTTGATGGCACCCTTCAGTGCTACTAACCTTCTATTCTGTAAGAGCAGCTACCTCCTATTGATATCTACTATCCAGTATTCATAGTCTCACCACTGTGGACAAACACCAGCTGTCCGTGGAGGGTGTGTGTCTGGGTGAAGTTGAGGATGTGTCTGGAGGGGGCGCTCTTCAGGGCCAGGTGACCGTTACTAGGCGGGGTCACGATGAACTCTAGGTCCTCCGGTGGAGAGTCACTGTCCTCAGCACTCAGGTCATCTACACTGATCTCTGTGACTGAGTTCACCCATACCTGTAAAGGGGACATGTAGAGAAGAGGACAGTTACAGGTAGAGAAGAGGAGAAGCAAAACAAGCAGAAAGAAACCGATTGAGAATTGAGAAGATTTCTGTCAAACATGGAAATTCTATTAATATTCTACCATCGTATTGTACCGCAACCTACAGCAGTGGTTCCCAACCTTTATTGGTTACTATACCACCAAGGTCATACCAAGGATATTTTTGCTATTTGATTTTGAATTGTAAGACCCCAAGAAGAATAAAAATAATAATAATAATTTTATGAAAACATTTGTACCCCAAAAATCTAAAGGATGTTTGTTCTGAAATGTCTGTCTTGTATATGAGAGATATAAGAAAGATCAGGAAACATTTGTATATATTTCTTTTTTTACATGTATTTAACCCCTTATTTTTGCTGCTAAACTGTCTCCATATATACAGTACCAGTCAAAAGTTTGGACACACCTACGTACTCATTCAAGGGTTTTTCTTTTTTAAACTATTTTCTACATTGTAGAATAATAGTGAAGACATCAACACTATGAAATAACACATATGGAATCATGTAGTAACCAAAAAAGTGTTAAACAAATCAAAACATATTTGAGATTTGAGATTCTTCAAAGTGGCCACCCTTTGCCTTGATGACAGCTTTGAACACTCTCAACCAGCTTCATGAGGTAGTCACCTGGAATGCATTTATATTAACAGGTGTGCCTGGTTAAAAGTTAATTTGTGGAATTTCTTTCCTTCTTAACTCTCTAGGCTACGTGGGATGGTAGCGTCCCACCTGACCAACATCCAGTGAAATTGCAGGGCGCCAAATTCAAACAACAGAAATCTCATAATTAAAATTCCTCAAACATACAACTATTATACAGTGTCCGATTTCAAAAAGGCTTTACGGCGAAAGCATAGCATGCGATTATGTTAGGTCAGCGCCTAGTCACAAAAATACATACAGCCATTTTCCAGCCAAAGAGAGGCGTCACAAAAAGCCGAAATAAAGATAAAATGAATCACTAACCTTTGATGATCTTCATCAGATGGCACTCATAGGACTTCATGTTACACAATACATGTATGTTTTGTTCGATAAAGTTCATATTTATCCAAAAATCTCAGTTTACATTGGCGGGTTATGTTCAGTAATGCTTTGCCTCCAAAACATCCGATGATTTTGCAGAGAGCCACATCAATTTACAGAAATACTCATCATAAAGGTTGATGAAAGAGTGTGAAGAATCTGAATCGAGAATCTGTGGAAAGAACTGAAAACTGCTGTTCACAAATTCTCTCCATCCAACCTCACTGAGCTCGAACTGTTTTGCAAGGAGGAATGGGAAAACATTTCAGTCTCTCGATGTGCAAAACTGATAGAGACATACCCCAAGCGACTTACAGCTGTAATCGCAGCAAAAGGTGACGCTACAAAGTATTAACTTAAGGGGGCTGAATAATTTTGCACGCCCAATTTTTCAGTTTTTGATTTGTTAAAAATGTTTGAAATATCCAATAAATGTCGTTCCACTTCATGATTGTGTCCCACTTGATGTTGATTCTTCACCAAAAAATACAGTTTTATATCTTTATGTTTGAAGCCTGAAATGTGGCAAAAGGTCGCAAAGTTCAAGGGGGTGTCATGTTTTGTCATATATTGTCTTGTCCTTGTGCTTTCCCTTCTGTTCGTTTCCCCCTGCTGGTCTTATTAGGTTCGTTCCCTCTTTCTATCCCTCTCTCTCCCCCTCCCTCTCTCTCTTCTCTCTATCGTTCCGTTCCTGCTCCCAGCTGTTCCTCATTCTCCTAACTCACTCATTTACTCTTTTCACACCTGTCCCCTATTTTGCCCTCTGATTAGAGCCCCTATTTCTCCCCTTGTTTTCCGCTTTTGTCCTTGTCGGATCCTTGTATGATGTTCGCTGTTCTGTGTCCTGGTCTCGCCCTGTCGTGTTTTGTCTTCTTCAGATGCTGCGTGTGAGCAGGTGTCTTAGTCTGCTACGGTCGGTGCCTTCCCTAAGCTACCTGCAGTCTATGGTCGAGTCTCCAGTCAGTCCTCGCTACTACGAGTGGATTTAAGTTTTTCCTGTTTTGTTTTCTCCTTGTTATATCCAGGATTATTACTTTTGTCTTATACTGGAATAAAGACTCTGTTTTCGTTAAGTCGCTTTTGGGTCCTCATTCACCAGCATAACAGAAGGATCCGACCAAGAATGGACCCAGCGACTACGGATTCTTGTAACACTGCCGTCGAGATCCAGGGAGCAATGCTCGGCAGACACGAGCAGGAATTGTCTGCTGCTCGTCATGCCGTTGAGACCCTGGCCGCTCAGGTTTCCGACCTCTCAGGACAGTTTCAGAGTCTTCGTCTTGTGCCACCAGCTACTTCCTGGTCTTCCGAGTCTCCGGAACCTAGGGTTAATAACCCACCATGTTACTCTGGGCAGCCCACTGAGTGCCGCTCCTTTCTCACCCAGTGTGATATTGTGTTCTCTCTCCAACCCAACACATACTCAAGAGAGAGAGCTCGGATTGCTTACGTCATTTCACTCCTTACTGGTCGGGCTCGAGAGTGGGGCACAGCTATCTGGGAGGCAAGGGCTGAGTGTTCTAACAATTACCTGAACTTTAAAGACGAGATGATACGGGTTTTTGATCGTTCAGTTTTTGGTAGGGAGGCTTCTAGGGCCCTGGCTTCGCTATGTCAAGGTGATCGATCCATAACGGATTACTCTATAGAGTTTCGCACTCTTGCTGCCTCTAGTGACTGGAACGAGCCGGCGCTGCTCGCTCGTTTTCTGGAGGGACTCCACGCTGAGGTTAAGGATGAGATTCTCTCCCGGGAGGTTCCTTCCAGTGTGGACTCTTTGATTGCACTCGCCATCCGCATAGAACGACGGGTAGATCTTCGTCACCGAGCTCGTGGAAGAGAGCTCGCGTTAACGGTGTTCCCCCTCTCCGCATCGCAACCATCTCCTCCCTCCGGCTCAGAGACTGAGCCCATGCAGCTGGGAGGTATTCGCATCTCGACTAAGGAGAGGGAACGGAGGATAACCAACCGCCTTTGCCTCTATTGCGGTTCTGCTGGACATTTTGTCAATTCATGTCCAGTAAAAGCCAGAGCTCATCAGTAAGCGGAGGGCTACTGGTGAGCGCTACTACTCAGGTCTCTCCATCAAGATCCTGTACTACCATGTCGGTCCATCTACACTGGACCGGTTCGGCTGCTTCATGCAGTGCCTTGATAGACTCTGGGGCTGAGGGTTGTTTTATGGACGAAGCATGGGCTCGGAAACATGACATTCCTCTCAGACAGTTAGGGAAGCCCACGCCCATGTTCGCCTTAGATGGTAGTCTTCTCCCCAGTATCAGATATGAGACACTACCTTTAACCCTCACAGTATCTGGTAACCACAGTGAGACCATTTCCTTTTTGATTTTTCGTTCACCTTTTACACCTGTTGTTTTGGGTCATCCCTGGCTAGTATGTCATAATCCTTCTATTAATTGGTCTAGTAATTCTATCCTATCCTGGAACGTTTCTTGTCATGTGAAGTGTTTAATGTCTGCTATCCCTCCTGTTTCTTCTGTCCCCTCTTCTCAGGAGGAACCTGGTGATTTGACAGGAGTGCCGGAGGAATATCATGATCTGCGCACGGTCTTCAGTCGGTCCAGAGCCAACTCCCTTCCTCCTCACCGGTCGTATGATTGTAGTATTGATCTCCTTCCGGGGACCACTCCCCCTCGGGGTAGACTATACTCTCTGTCGGCTCCCGAACGTAAGGCTCTCGAGGATTATTTGTCTGTTTCTCTCGACGCCGGCACCGTAGTGCCTTCTTCCTCTCCCGCCGGAGCGGGGTTTTTTTGTTAAGAAGAAGGACGGTACTCTGCGCCCCTGCGTGGATTATCGAGGGCTGAATGACATAACGGTTAAGAATCGTTATCCGCTTCCCCTTATGTCGTCAGCCTTCGAGATTCTGCAGGGAGCCAGGTTCTTTACTAAGTTGGACCTTCGTAACGCTTACCATCTCGTGCGCATCAGAGAGGGGGACGAGTGGAAAACGGCGTTTAACACTCCGTTAGGGCATTTTGAGTACCGGGTTCTGCCGTTCGGTCTCGCTAATGCTCCAGCTGTTTTTCAGGCATTAGTTAATGATGTACTGAGAGACATGCTGAACATCTTTGTTTTTGTCTACCTTGACGATATCCTGATTTTTTCACCGTCACTCGAGATTCATGTTCAGCACGTTCGACGTGTACTCCAACGCCTTTTAGAGAATTGTCTCTACGTGAAGGCTGAGAAGTGCGCCTTTCATGTCTCCTCTGTCACATTGCTCGGTTCTGTTATTTCCGCTGAAGGCATTCAGATGGATCCCGCTAAAGTCCAGGCTGTCAGTGATTGGCCCGTTCCAAGGTCACGTGTCGAGTTGCAGCGCTTTCTAGGTTTCGCTAATTTCTATCGGCGTTTCATTCGTAATTTCGGTCAAGTTGCTGCCCCTCTCACAGCTCTTACTTCTGTCAAGACGTGCTTTAAGTGGTCCGGTTCCGCCCAGGGAGCTTTTGATCTCCTCAAGAAGCGTTTTACGTCCGCTCCTATCCTTGTTACTCCTGACGTCACTAAACAATTCATTGTCGAGGTTGACGCTTCAGAGGTGGGCGTGGGAGCCATTCTATCCCAGCGCTTCCAGTCTGACGATAAGGTCCATCCTTGCGCTTATTTTTCTCATCGCCTGTCGCCATCGGAACGCAACTATGATGTGGGTAACCGCGAACTGCTCGCCATCCGCTTAGCCCTAGGCGAATGGCGACAGTGGTTGGAGGGGGCGACCGTTCCTTTGTCGTTTGGACTGACCATAAGAACCTTGAGTACATCCGTTCTGCCAAACGACTTAATGCACGTCAAGCTCGTTGGGCGTTGTTTTTCGCTCGTTTCGAGTTCGTGATTTTTATCGCCCGGGTAATAAGAACACCAAGCCTGATGCCTTATCTCGTCTCTTTAGTTCTTCTGTGGCTTCTACCGATCCCGAGGGGATACTTCCTGATGGGCGTGTTGTCGGGTTGACTGTCTGGGGAATTGAGAGACAGGTTAAGCAAGCACTCACTCACACTGCGTCGCCGCGCGCTTGTCCTAGTAACCTTCTTTTCGTTCCTGTTTCTACTCGTCTGGCTGTTCTTCAGTGGGCTCACTCTGCCAAGTTAGCTGGCCACCCCGGCGTTCGGGGTACACTTGCATCTATTCGCCAGCGGTTTTGGTGGCCTACTCAGGAGCGTGACACGCGCCGTTTCGTGGCTGCTTGTTCGGACTGCGCTCAGACTAAGTCAGGTAACTCTCCTCCTGCCGGTCGTCTCAGACCGCTTCCCATTCCTTCTCGACCATGGTCTCACATCGCCTTAGACTTCATTACCGGTCTGCCTTCGTCTGCGGGGAAGACTGTGATTCTTACGGTTGTCGATAGGTTCTCTAAGGCGGCACATTTCATTCCCCTCGCTAAGCTTCCTTCCGCTAAGGAGACGGCACAAATCATCATTGAGAATGTGTTCAGAATTCATGGCCTCCCGTTAGACGCCGTTTCAGACAGAGGTCCGCAATTCACGTCACAGTTTTGGAGGGAATTCTGTCGTTTGATTGGTGCTTCCGTCAGTCTCTCTTCCGGTTTTCATCCCCAGTCTAACGGTCAAGCAGAAAGGGCCAATCAGACGATTGGTCGCATATTACGCAGCCTTTCTTTTAGAAACCCTGCGTCTTGGGCAGAACAGCTCCCCTGGGCAGAATACGCTCACAACTCGCTTCCTTCGTCTGCTACCGGGCTATCTCCGTTTCAGAGTAGTCTGGGGTACCAGCCTCCTCTGTTCTCGTCCCAGCTCGCCGAGTCCAGCGTTCCCTCCGCTCAGGCGTTTGTCCAACGTTGTGAGCGCACTTGGAGGAGGGTGAGGTCTGCACTTTGCCGTTACAGGGCGCAGACTGTGAGAGCCGCCAATAAACGTAGGATTAAGAGTCCTAGGTATTGTCGCGGCCAGAGAGTGTGGCTTTCCACTCGTAACCTTCCCCTTACGACAGCTTCTCGCAAGTTGACTCCGCGGTTCATTGGTCCGTTCCGTGTCTCCCAGGTCGTCAATCCTGTCGCTGTGCGACTGCTTCTTCCGCGACATCTTCGTCGCGTCCACCCTGTCTTCCATGTCTCCTGTGTCAAGCCCTTTCTTCGCGCCCCGTTCGTCTTCCCTCCCCCGTCCTTGTCGAGGGCGCACCTATTTACAAAGTACGAAAGATCATGGACATGCGTTCTCGGGGACGTGGTCACCAGTACTTAGTGGATTGGGAGGGTTACGGTCCTTAGGAGAGGAGTTGGGTTCCATCTCGGGACGTGCTGGACCGTTCGCTGATTGATGATTTCCTCCGTTGCCGCCAGGGTTCCTCCTCGAGTGCGCCAGGAGGCGCTCGGTGAGTGGTGGGGTACTGTCATGTTTTGTCATATATTGTCTTGTCCTTGTGCTTTCCCTTCTGTTCGTTTCCCCTGCTGGTCTTATTAGGTTCGTTCCTCTTTCTATCCCTCTCTCTCCCCCTCCCTCTCTCTCTTCTCTCTATCGTTCCGTTCCTGCTCCCAGCTGTTCCTCATTCTCCTAACTCACTCATTTACTCTTTTCACACCTGTCCCCTATTTTGCCCTCTGATTAGAGCCCCTATTTCTCCCCTTGTTTTCCGCTTCTGTCCTTGTCGGATCCTTGTATGATGTTCGCTGTTCTGTGTCCTGGTCTCGCCCTGTCGTGTTTTGTCTTCTTCAGATGCTGCGTGTGAGCAGGTGTCTTAGTCTGCTACGGTCGGTGCCTTCCCTAAGCTACCTGCAGTCTATGGTCGAGTCTCCAGTCAGTCCTCGCTACTACGAGTGGATTTAAGTTTTTCCTGTTTTGTTTTCTCCTTGTTATATCCAGGATTATTACTTTTGTCTTATACTG
>NW_025745132.1:247397-250000 GCF_021184085.1 Oncorhynchus gorbuscha
TCAGTCCCCCTGGACACTCTGTGACCCATACAATCAGTCCCCCTGGACACTCTGTGACCCATACAATCAGTCCCCCTGGACACTCTGTGACCCATACATCAGTCCCCCTGGACACTGTGACCCATAAATTAGTCCCCTTTGTGACTGAAAGATTAGTGGAATCTGTGTGGGTTGCTGGACAGGTAGGATGACTGACAGTGAAGGTGAACAGGTGGTCACGTGTCAGGTGACAGAGGAATGTATGAGACTGAGGCAGGAATTCCTTTAACCATAAAGTGGTATATTTACTGGTAGTCTGTGCTGCATCACAAAGGAAACAAATAACATGTATACAATCAAATTCATAATCAAAGATCAAATCATAGCAGTCATTATTAACAATTCACATTACACAATATGTTTGAAGCGTGCGCTCCAAGCCGCGCTCCGCGGTGATAACTATAAACAATAACTGAATGGCCCACTCTCCCGATCACCACAGATCATTCAGATGAAAGGTAAGAGTCGGTGGACTTACGTGGATTCATGGACGCACAGAACTTCTGGATCAGATGGATTTAGGGAAGAGAAAGCAGCGAGATCAGGCGATGGCAATTTCCTCCTTTTATAGAGTTGAGATCTGTAGGACATTTCCACCTGACCTAATTAAAGCGCCCCTGGCCCAGCTGAGTAAATGGCAATTAATTAAAGGAGTATTCCACCAACTCCATGGGCCTTTTCTACAGCCACCCCGGAAATTTGTTAATTTCCACATTCCTCAAAAAGGCTCATTGCTCCCCATCCTCTGTCATCTCAGGGAGAGGAATCAGTCGGGCAACTGGCCGGATATATGTCCGGTTCTTCACCTGGATTTCCACTGATCTAACACGACCATCGGTCCCAGGCATGGTCTTAGTTATACGGCCCACCGGCCAGGAGGCTCGAGGCAGCTGAGGGTCCACCATCATTACTACTTGGCCAGTTTCCAGGCTGGCCATTTCTCTCCGCCATTTCCCTCTGTGCTGTAGACTTGGTAGGTAATCCCGAATGAATCGGGCCCAAAAATGGTCAGCTAAGATTTGGCTGTGTCGCCACCGGCGTCTGCCTACGAGGTTGGTATCAGCATACATGGCTTGAGGAAGTGACGCATCTCGACGTCCCATCAAGAGCATATTCGGTGTAACCGGATCGGGGTCAGCGATGTCTGCAGAGAGATATCCCAAGGGTTTGGAGTTCAGAATCCCTTCCACCTCTATCAGGACAGTCCTCAAGACAGTTTCAGTGACAGTTTGGTCCCCTAGTACGACTCGTAAGGCCGTCTTTACAGATTTGATCTCTCGCTCCCATGTTCCTCCAAAATGAGGAGCGCCTGGAGGGTTAAATTTGAATGAGAGTTGTTGGTCCATCAGCTGATCCTGGAGGCTGGGTTCCATGGCTTGGAAGGCTTCCTCTAACCTGGCTTCTCCTGCCTTGAAGTTCGTACCTCTGTCAGCCAGGATCTCGTAGGGTTTCCCCCGTCGGGAGATAAACCGCCGTAGGGCCATGAGGAAGGCTTCCGTATCCAAACTCTCCAGTAGGTCCAGGTGGACACATCTGGTTGTCATACACTTGAATAGAATGCCCCAGCGCTTTTCCACACGATGACCTAACTTGATCATCAAGGGGCCGAAGCAATCTACTCCTGTTGACCAGAAGGGTGGTTTAAGGAGGCGCAAGCGAGCAGGGGGTAAATCTGCCATTTTGGGCACCGTAGCTCCAGCCCGCCATCTCTGACATTCTACGCAGGCGTATTGGTGCTTACGAATGGCTCCTCGTCCTCCAATTATCCAGTACTTCCGCCTCATCTCCCCATAGACCCTCTCTGGCCCTGGGTGGAGTAGCCGCTCATCATAACTCTTGATGAGGAGCCTGGTAAGAGGGTGTCTGGAGTCAAGGATAATTGGGTGGATAGCATCTGGGTCCAAAACCTCCGCTTGGCGCAGCCTCCCTCCGACTCTGATCACTCCAAGGATTGGATCATATTCTGGGGCAAGAGAGAGAAGACGGCTGTCCTTAGCCACTTCCCTACCGGCTTTCAGAGCTTTTAACTCCTCAGGGAAGCTAACTGCTTGTGCTTGCTGGAGGAGTAGTGTCTCTGCCGCGAGGGAGGTAGGTATAGAAGCCACCCCATCTGAGGTCTGGTTTGTGGCGGTGATCAGATCCGGCAGTGTTTGGGATTGTGTTAGGTCAGGGAGAGCAGTTGTTGGTTCCGTAGAAATGCTGTAGCATTGGGCAGACTTCCTTAACTCATGAGCTTCAGTCGGTCGCAGAGGGGCCGCACGCCTGGGGGCTGTCGGCCACTCGTTCTCTGGTTGGGACAAGAATGGTGGTCCCAAGCTCCAGCGATGGGGTTTAGCCAATTCCTTAAGGGTTTTACCTCTAGTAATGTCATCAGCAGGATTGTTTATGCTATCAACATACCTCCAGTCCTGGACTTCTGTTAGGTCTTGGATTTCCGCAATGCGAGTCCCGACAAACACCTTATACCTGCAGGACTCCGACTTGAGCCATGTCAATACAGTGGTCGAATCACTCCAGTAGATGATCCTTTGGATTGGCAAGGTGAGCTCGGCTCGCAAGGTAGA
>NW_025745133.1:0-67511 GCF_021184085.1 Oncorhynchus gorbuscha
ACATATTATCTTTCCTGACATGTGGAGGTCATTTTACTTATTGTGACCTTCGCTGGTCAGTTCACAGTAAAATGCGGAGTGTGTTGATACAACAATCCTTATGCTGGCTCACTGCAACAGAGGAGGATAACAATTCCAGCGGTTTTTGACAGCAGTGCACTTTAACTTGACAATCAAATCTATCAAATATTTTTATAAAGCCCTTCTTACATCAGCTGATGTCACAAAGTGCCGTACAGAAACCCAGCCTAAAACGCCAAACAGCAAGCAATGCAGGTGTAGAAACACGGTGGCAGGAAAATTCCCTAGAAAGACCAAAACCTAGGAAAAAAATTAGAGAGGAACAGGCTGCAATGAGAGTTGACCAGTCATCATCTGGCTGTTCCGGTAGCGATTATAACAAACATGGCCAAGATGTTCAAATGTTCATGGAAGACCAGCAGGTCAGCTGAACTTCTTAACATCTAGGTTATGGCTTTGGATAACTTGTCCACCTTCGATAGCTCAGTTGTTAGAGCGGAGGACTGTAGGTGATAATTGTAGCAATCCTTAGGTCGCTGGTTCAAATCCGGCTTGAAGGGTGTATTTTTTTTCCTGTGGCTTGCTCCAACTTTTGACAGCAGTGCACTTTGACTTGGTTTGACAAACATATTATCTTTCCCTGAGATCGCCGAGGTGGTTACTTGTTGACCTTCCCTAAGACAGTTGGTAAAGTCGGAGTGTCTTTGAAATTGCAACAATCCTTATGTCACTGGCTCACACTGGTTCAAAGGAGGATAACTTTTCAGCGGTTTTGACAGTAGTGCACTTTAACTTGGGAATCAAATCAATCAAATATTTTTATGAAGTCCTTCTTACATCAGCTGATGTCACAAAGTGCTGTACAGAAACCCAGCCTAAAACCCCAAACAGCAAAGCAATGCAGGTGTAGAAGCACGGTGGCTAGGAAAATTCCCTAGAAAGACCAAACCTAGGAAAAACATTAGAGAGGAACCAGGCTTGAGGGGGTGGCCAGTCATCATCTGGCTGTTCCGGGTAGCTTGATTATAACAAAACATGGCCAAGATGTTCAAATGTTCATGGATGACCAGCAGGGTCAGCTGAACTTATTACCATCTAGGTTATGGCTTTGATATCTTGTCCACCTTCGATAGCTCAGTTGGTAGAGCGGAGGACTGTAGGTGCTCCAACTTTTGACAGCAGTGCACTTTGACTTGTGTTTGACAAACATATTATCTTTCCCTGAGATCGCCGAATTCATTACTTGTTGACCCTTCCTAGGGGACAAAGTTGGTAAAGTCAAAGGAGTGTATTTGAAATGCAACAATCCTTATGTCACTGGCTCACACTGGCTCAGAGGAGGATAACATTTCCAGCGGTTTTTGACAGCAGTGCACTTGAACTCTGACAATCAAATCAATCAAATATTTTTATAAAGTCCTTCTTACATCAGCCGATGTCACAAAGTGCTGTACAGAAAACCCAGCCTAAAAACGCCAAACAGCAAGCAATGCAGGTGTAGAAGCACAGTGGCTAGGAAAATTCCTAGAAAGACCAAAACCTAGGAAAACATTAGAGAGGAAACCAGGCTGTGAGGGGTGGCCAGTCATCATCTGGCTGTTCGGTGCTTGATATAACAAAACATGGCCAAGATGTTCAAATGTTTCATGGATGAACAGCAGGGTCAGCTGAACTTCTTACCATCTGTGGTCATGGCTTTTGGTAGCGAGTCCACCTTCGATAGCTCAGTTGGTAGAGCGGAGGACTGTAGGTGATAATTGTAGCAATCCTTAGGTCGCTGGTTCAAACCGGCTCGAAGGAGTGTATTTTTCCTGTGGCTTGCTCCAACTTTTGACAGCAGTGCACTTTGACTTGTGTTTGACAAACATATTATCTTTCCCTGAGATCGCCGAATTCATTACTTGTTGACCTTCCCTAAGACAGTTGGTAAAGTCGCTGGAGTGTCTTTGAAATTGCAACAATCCTTATGTCACTGGCTCACACTGGTTCAAAGGAGGATAACTTTTTCAGCGGTTTTTGACAGTAGTGCACTTTAACTTGGGAATCAAATCAATCAAATATTTTTATGAAGTCCTTCTTACATCAGCTGATGTCACAAAGTGCTGTACAGAAACCCAGCCTAAAACCCCAAACAGCAAGCAATGCAGGTGTAGAAGCACGGTGGCTAGGAAAAATTCCCTAGAAAGACCAAAACCTAGGAAAAACATTAGAGAGGAACCAGGCTGTGAGGGGTGGCCAGTCATCATCTGGCTGTTCCGGGTAGCGATTATAACAAAACATGGCCAAGATGTTCAAATGTTCATGGATGAACAGCAGGGTCAGCTGAACTTCTTTACCATCTAGGTCATGGCTTTTGGGTAGCGAGTCCACCTTCGATAGCTCAGTTGGTAGAGCGGAGGACTGTAGGTGATAATTGTAGCAATCCTTAGGTCGCTGGTTCAAATCCGGCTCGAAGGAGTGTATTTTTTCCTGTGGCTTGCTCCAACTTTTGACAGCAGTGCACTTTGACTTGTGTTTGACAAACATATTATCTTTCCCTGAGATCGCCGAATTCATTACTTGTTGACCTTCCCTAAGACAGTTGGTAAAGTCGCGGAGTGTCTTTGAAATTGCAACAATCCTTATGTCACTGGCTCACACTGGTTCAAAGGAGGATAACTTTTTCAGCGGTTTTTGACAGTAGTGCACTTTAACTTGGGAATCAAATCAATCAAATATTTTTATGAAGTCCTTCTTACATCAGCTGATGTCACAAAGTGCTGTACAGAAACCCAGCCTAAAACCCCAAACAGCAAGCAATGCAGGTGTAGAAGCACGGTGGCTAGGAAAAATTCCCTAGAAAGACCAAAACCTAGGAAAAACATTAGAGAGGAACCAGGCTGTGAGGGTGGCCAGTCATCATCTGGCTGTTCCGGGTAGCGATTATAACAAAACATGGCCAAGATGTTCAAATGTTCATGGATGAACAGCAGGGTCAGCTGAACTTCTTACCATCTAGGTCATGGCTTTTGGGTAGCGAGTCCACCTTCGATAGCTCAGTTGGTAGAGCGGAGGACTGTAGGTGATAATTGTAGCAATCCTTAGGTCGCTGGTTCAAATCCGGCTCGAAGGAGTGTATTTTTTCCTGTGGCTTGCTCCAACTTTTGACAGCAGTGCACTTTGACTTGTGTTTGACAAACATATTATCTTTCCCTGACATCGCGAATTCATAACTTGTTGACCTTCCCTAAGACAGTTGGTAAAGTCGCGGAGTGTCTTTGAAATTGCAACAATCCTTATGTCACTGGCTCACACTGGTTCAAAGGAGGATAACTTTTTCAGCGGTTTTTGACAGTAGTGCACTTTAACTTGGGAATCAAATCAATCAAATATTTTTATGAAGTCCTTCTTACATCAGCTGATGTCACAAAGTGCTGTACAGAAACCCAGCCTAAAACCCCAAACAGCAAGCAATGCAGGTGTAGAAGCACGGTGGCTAGGAAAAACTCCCTAGAAAGACCAAAACCTAGGAAAAAACCTAGAGAGGAACCAGGCTTTGAGGGGTGGCTAGTCATCGTCTGGCTGCTCCGGGTAGCGATTATAAGAAAACATGGCCAAGATGTTCAAATGTTCATGGATGACCAGCAGGGTCAGCTGAACTTATTACCATCTAGGTTATGGCTTTTGGATATCTTGTCCACCTTCGATAGCTCAGTTGGTAGAGCGGAGGACTGTAGGTGATAATTGTAGCAATCCTTAGGTCGCTGGTTCAAATCCGGCTCGAAGGAGTGTATTTTTTCCTGTGGCTTGCTCCAACTTTTGACAGCAGTGCACTTTGACTTGTGTTTGACAAACATATTATCTTTCCCTGAGATCGCCGAATTCATTACTTGTTGACCTTCCCTAAGACAGTTGGTAAAGTCGCGGAGTGTCTTTGAAATTGCAACAATCCTTATGTCACTGGCTCACACTGGTTCAAAGGAGGATAACTTTTTCAGCGGTTTTTGACAGTAGTGCACTTTAACTTGGGAATCAAATCAATCAAATATTTTTATGAAGTCCTTCTTACTTCAGCTGATGTCACAAAGTGCTGTACAGAAACCCAGCCTAAAACCCCAAACAGCAAGCAATGCAGGTGTAGAAGCACGGTGGCTAGGAAAAATTCCCTAGAAAGACCAAAACCTAGGAAAAACATTAGAGAGGAACCAGGCTGTGAGGGGTGGCCAGTCATCATCTGGCTGTTCCGGGTAGCGATTATAACAAAACATGGCCAAGATGTTCAAATGTTCATGGATGACCAGCAGGGTCAGCTGAACTTATTACCATCTAGGTTATGGCTTTTGGATATCTTGTCCACCTTCGATAGCTCAGTTGGTAGAGCGGAGGACTGTAGGTGCTCCAACTTTTGACAGCAGTGCACTTTGACTTGTGTTTGACAAACATATTATCTTTCCCTGAGATCGCCGAATTCATTACTTGTTGACCTTCCGTAGGACAGTTGGTAAAGTCGCGGAGTGTATTTGAAATGCAACAATCCTTATGTCACTGGCTCACACTGGCTCAGAGGAGGATAACATTTCCAGCGGTTTTTGACAGCAGTGCACTTGAACTTGACAATCAAATCAATCAAATATTTTTATAAAGTCCTTCTTACATCAGCCGATGTCACAAAGTGCTGTACAGAAACCCAGCCTAAAACGCCAAACAGCAAGCAATGCAGGTGTAGAAGCACAGTGGCTAGGAAAAATTCCCTAGAAAGACCAAAACCTAGGAAAAACATTAGAGAGGAACCAGGCTGTGAGGGGTGGCCAGTCATCATCTGGCTGTTCCGGGTAGCGATTATAACAAAACATGGCCAAGATGTTCAAATGTTCATGGATGAACAGCAGGGTCAGCTGAACTTCTTACCATCTAGGTCATGGCTTTTGGGTAGCGAGTCCACCTTCGATAGCTCAGTTGGTAGAGCGGAGGACTGTAGGTGATAATTGTAGCAATCCTTAGGTCGCTGGTTCAAATCCGGCTCGAAGGAGTGTATTTTTTCCTGTGGCTTGCTCCAACTTTTGACAGCAGTGCACTTTGACTTGTGTTTGACAAACATATTATCTTTCCCTGAGATCGCCGAATTCATTACTTGTTGACCTTCCCTAAGACAGTTGGTAAAGTCGCGGAGTGTCTTTGAAATTGCAACAATCCTTATGTCACTGGCTCACACTGGTTCAAAGGAGGATAACTTTTTCAGCGGTTTTTGACAGTAGTGCACTTTAACTTGGGAATCAAATCAAACAAATATTTTTATGAAGTCCTTCTTACATCAGCTGATGTCACAAAGTGCTGTACAGAAACCCAGCCTAAAACCCCAAACAGCAAGCAATGCAGGTGTAGAAGCACGGTGGCTAGGAAAAATTCCCTAGAAAGACCAAAACCTAGGAAAAACATTAGAGAGGAACCAGGCTGTGAGGGGTGGCCAGTCATCATCTGGCTGTTCCGGGTAGCGATTATAACAAAACATGGCCAAGATGTTCAAATGTTCATGGATGAACAGCAGGGTCAGCTGAACTTCTTACCATCTAGGTCATGGCTTTTGGGTAGCGAGTCCACCTTCGATAGCTCAGTTGGTAGAGCGGAGGACTGTAGGTGATAATTGTAGCAATCCTTAGGTCGCTGGTTCAAATCCGGCTCGAAGGAGTGTATTTTTTCCTGTGGCTTGCTCCAACTTTTGACAGCAGTGCACTTTGACTTGTGTTTGACAAACATATTATCTTTCCCTGAGATCGCCGAATTCATTACTTGTTGACCTTCCCTAAGACAGTTGGTAAAGTCGCGGAGTGTCTTTGAAATTGCAACAATCCTTATGTCACTGGCTCACACTGGTTCAAAGGAGGATAACTTTTTCAGCGGTTTTTGACAGTAGTGCACTTTAACTTGGGAATCAAATCAATCAAATATTTTTATGAAGTCCTTCTTACATCAGCTGATGTCACAAAGTGCTGTACAGAAACCCAGCCTAAAACCCCAAACAGCAAGCAATGCAGGTGTAGAAGCACGGTGGCTAGGAAAAACTCCCTAGAAAGACCAAAACCTAGGAAAAAACCTAGAGAGGAACCAGGCTTTGAGGGGTGGCTAGTCATCGTCTGGCTGCTCCGGGTAGCGATTATAAGAAAACATGGCCAAGATGTTCAAATGTTCATGGATGACCAGCAGGGTCAGCTGAACTTATTACCATCTAGGTTATGGCTTTTGGATATCTTGTCCACCTTCGATAGCTCAGTTGGTAGAGCGGAGGACTGTAGGTGATAATTGTAGCAATCCTTAGGTCGCTGGTTCAAATCCGGCTCGAAGGAGTGTATTTTTTCCTGTGGCTTGCTCCAACTTTTGACAGCAGTGCACTTTGACTTGTGTTTGACAAACATATTATCTTTCCCTGAGATCGCCGAATTCATTACTTGTTGACCTTCCGTAGGACAGTTGGTAAAGTCGCGGAGTGTATTTGAAATGCAACAATCCTTATGTCACTGGCTCACACTGGCTCAGAGGAGGATAACATTTCCAGCGGTTTTTGACAGCAGTGCACTTGAACTTCACAATCAAATCAATCAAATATTTTTATAAAGTCCTTCTTACATCAGCCGATGTCACAAAGTGCTGTACAGAAACCAAGCCTAAAACGCCAAACAGCAAGCAATGCAGGTGTAGAAGCACGGTGGCTAGGAAAAATTCCCTAGAAAGACCAAAACCTAGGAAAAAACCTAGAGAGGAACCAGGCTTTGAGGGGTGGCTAGTCATCGTCTGGCTGCTCCGGGTAGCGATTATAAGAAAACATGGCCAAGATGTTCAAATGTTCATGGATGACCAGCAGGGTCAGCTGAAGTTATTACCATCTAGGTCATGGCTTTTGGATATTTTGTCCACCTTTGATAGCTCAGTTGGTAGAGCGGAGGACTGTAGGTGATAATTGTAGCAATCCTTAGGTCGCTGGTTCAAATCCGGCTCGAAGGAGTGTATTTTTTCCTGTGGCTTGCTCCAACTTTTGACAGCAGTGCACTTTGACAAACATATTATCTTTCCCTGAGATCGCCGAATTCATTACTTGTTGACCTTCCGTAGGACAGTTGGTAAAGTCGCCGAGTGTATTTGAAATGCAACAATCCTTATGTCACTGGCTGTCACGAACCGGCTCAAAGCCCGTAACAAAGGGAGACAACGTGGAGATAAGGAGTAGCAAAATCTATATTTATTAAAGAAGTAACTAAGTATAATATACAATGGTGTGTGTAATCAGTAATCAGTAGTGTAAGTGAGTGTTTTGCATGCATGAATGTGATAATGCAGGGTGATGAAAGGTGCCAAAGCAAACAAACAAACGGCCACCAAGAACCACAACACAATCTACAACGGGTGTCTGCATGGAGAGAGTCTCCTCCATGAATGTGGAAGAGGTCTATTTATCCTGGGAGACACCTGGCCCAGGTGTTTCCCATGTAGCTGACGACCCTCTCAACTCCGCCCACCGGCATCCTAATAAGAAAACAAGAACAAAGACAGAATACGGCAGACAGAGTGGGAGGGTCGTCACATTCCCCCCATAAAACCGGGGACCAACAAGGACCCCGGAACAACATACCAGCCTCCGCGTCCCAAATTGACACAGGCCTCTGCGTCCCAAATTGACACAGGCCTCTGCGTCCCAAATTGACACAGGCCTCTGCGCCCCAAATTGACACAGGCCTCTGCGCCCCAAATTGACACAGGCCTCTGTGCCCCAAATTGATGAGGGTTTACGTGTTCACACTTACAATTTGCCCCAGCCAACCTCCTCCCCAGACCTCAGCAACCTTCGCACAGGAAGCAACATTTAAGAGGAAAGAAAACAAGACCAGGAGGGAGCAGACAGGACAGAGAGAACATGACAATACGAAACAATGGTTAGTCACGTAAACATTAGGAACAGGGCGCACGAGAGAGCGCATCAGCAATCACGTTTTCAGTCCCCGGATGTGCCTCACATCGAGATGGAATGATTGTAAAAATAAACACCATCGCATTATCCTCTGGTTTGGACACATCATGGACCTCAAAAAAGTGAGGGGGTTATGGTCGGTGTAGACCACAATAGGTACTACCCCGACCCGACATACACTTCGAAGTGTTGTAGCGCCCAAATGAGTGCTAGCGCTTCCTTTTCAATAACCGAATAGTTCAACTGATAATCGTTAAACTTTTTAGAAAAGAAACTAACAGGCTTCTCAATCCCAGACACATCTGCTTGCAGCAAAACTGCACCTGCCCCCACATGACTAGCATCCACCTGCAAGGTAAATGACAAATCCATGCGAGGAGCAGCCAGCACTGGAGTTGAGGTAAGCAACCTCTTTGAATCTTCAAAGCGTGTTGACAACGAGTAGACCAAACGTAAACAGCCTTAGCTTTCAGCATATCTGTCAAGGAGCGACCACAGTAGAGAAGTTATTACAAAAACTACGGTAATAACCAATCATGCCCAAGAAACGCATCAGTTCCTTTTAGTAGTTGGTGGTGGAAAAGCATCAATAGCCACCACTTTAGCCCGAACAGGACGCACTTCACCCTGCCCAACCACTTTTCCAAGGTATGTAACGGTCGCCTGAGCAAACTCACATTTTGCCAGATTGATTGTGAGGCGACCTGCAGCCAGACGTTCAAACAAGGCTTGAATACGGGACAGATGTTCTTCCCAAGTATCTGCATAGATCACTACATCGTCCAAATAAACAGCGCACCCGGTCAGACCGGCGACAACCCTGTTCATAAGTCGCTGAAAAGTGGCAGGTGCATTGCGCAGACCGAAACTCATAACTGAATACGAGTACAGACCAAAGGGTGTAATAAAGGCAGAGATTTCACGTGCCCTACTCGTCAGTGGCACCTGCCAATAGCCTTTTAACAGGTCAAATTTGCTCACAAACTTAGCTGCACCGACTTGATCAACACAGTCCTCCATCCGAGGAAGAGGAAATGAATCTGGCTTTGTGACACTGTTTACCTTACGGTAGTCCGTACAAAAAACGGTTTGTTCCATCCGGTTTACTGACCAAGATACAGGAGAAGCCCAACTGGAGAAAGAAGGCTCTGCTATCTTACTCTCCAGCATGTACTTGACCTCAGCATCCAGACAACGTAGTTTCTCTGAAGAAACTCTATAGAACCGCTGACGAATGGGGTCAGCACCTCCAATGTCAATATCATGTTCTATTAAGTTTGCGTGTAGGTGTATCAGAAAATAAACCTGAAATCTCTGAATCAGACCAACCATCTCTTTCCGCTCATCAACAGGTAGGTGAGTGAGAAGACTGTCTAAAATATCCAGTGTTTCTGAATTTTTCAATCTACCCTGCAATATACAATCGTCAGGACCAGGAACATCTTCCTCCTCATGCACAGATCTAGCACGACAAGAACCCAAGGAAACAACGGTATCAGCCAAAAGAACAGGTTTACCGTCCTCTGTAGAATCCCACTGTTCAGTCTCAGAGGAACGTGCATAATAGGGTTTTAACAGATTTACATGGCACAGCTGGTGTGCTTTCCTCCGTTCTGGAGTGGCAACTAGATAATTTTGCTCAGTGTACTGGCGCACCACTGTATATGGACCTTGAAACTTGGCTTGAAAAGGAGAACCAACAATTGGCAGCAGAGCAAGAACCTGGTCACCTGGACTAAAGTGACGAGGCTCAGTTCGGCGATCAAATATGCCCTTCATCCTATCCTGTGAAGATGATAACTTCTCTTTAGCCATTTCACCAGCGGCATACAGCCGTCGCCGGAAATCACACACATACGAACACAGGGACTGAGGAGGCTCGGGAGACTTCCAGTCATCCTGGAGAACAGATAAAAGTCCACGCACCCTATGTCCAAACACAAGGTCATTTGGACTGAAACCTGTGCTCTCCTGTGAAACTTCCCTAGCGGCTAACAGTAACCAAGGCAACCCTCCTCCCAATCCTTATCCATCTCAGTACAATAAGCTCTCAACAAAGACTTAAGTGTTTGATGGAAACGTTCAGTGCTCCTTGACTTTGCGCGTGATAGGCGCTAGACACATTGTGTTTAATATGAAGCTGTTGAAGAACCTGACCAAACAGATTAGAGGTAAAATTAGATCCTTGATCACTCTGAATGACCTTAGGGATTCCAAACAATGAGAGAAACTGAGTCAAAGCTTTTAACACCGATTTAGTCGTGATAGATCGGAGAGGATAGGCAGCAGGAAACCTAGTGGTCTGACACATCACAGTGAACAGGTAACTGCTACCCTTTTTAGAATGAGGCAGAGGACCCACACAGTCAATAATTAGATACTCAAAAGGTTGGCTGAGTACAGGAATAGGAAACAATGGTACTGGTTTAATAGCTTGATTAGGCTTACCAGTTAATTGACAGGTGTGACAAGTTTTGATAAAATCAGAAACATCCCTCTTTAATCTAGGCCAAAAGAAATGTCTTAATATGCGATTGTAGGTTTTCCTCACCCCCATATGTCCAGCAACGTCACTGTGAGAAGTTTCCAACACCAACTCACGAAGCTTAACTGGTACAACAACCTGACTAATTGCCTCCCCCAGAAAAACACTATCATGAGACACCCACTTTCTCATCAGGACATCCTCTTGGAGAAAATAGCCATGGGCGACATCTCCCAACTGTTCTATAGGCACAATTTGATCACGCAACTCTTCCAACGTGGGGTCATCCCGTTGAGCATTGATTAGATCTGAGCGGGTTACAGATAACGGGATAACAGGGAAAACAGTGACATACTTTTTATTATCATTAGTCGGCGCAGTGACTAGTTCGCCACGGCTCATAGAACGTGTCACTGCACACGCAGAGAACACCTCTGGGAAACTCTGTACACTCTCATCAGGAATCCCAACAAATGACGGCTTAGTGGAAACCACTAGAGATGGAAACACAACTGGCCATACCCGCTCACCTGCTAAGTTATTCCCAAGGATAACGTCGATACCCTCAATAGGCAATGAAGGACGCACCCCCACAACAACTTCCCTTCACCAGCCCACAATCCAACATCAGTTTATGCAATGGAACTGACAGAGTGTTCAAACCTATTCCCCTAATTAGAACACTATTCCCGAATCAGTCTCAGCAGAAAAGGGTAACACAGACTCCAACACAAATGATTCAGAGGCACCTGTGTCTCTCAGGATCTTCACTGGCACTAGGTCTTTACTTCCTAACATAGACACAAAACCTTCTGTAATGAAAGGTAAATAGTCTGGATCAATATGGACTTTCACATTCTCCTGGGCCTGAAATGAGTCAAGAATGAACTGATGTGGAACAGGTGCAGCTAACGCAGCAGGCTTAGATTTAGCGTAAGCACCGTTTGACCTGAGAAGTGGACATTCGTTTTCCAATGACCTGAACCTTGACAGTAGTGACACTCCTGCCCAAAGTCAGCCTTACCATGGGAGTCAGGTTCAACCCTAGTTGAATAGAACTCTGCCCGAGAATCAAAGTATCTCGGTGAGCGAAGCCCAAATCTATCCGAACACCCCCACTCTTTCCGAATGGGGTTTTTGCAAAGACACTTTTGTGAGTCAACACATACTCGTCCGCCAAAACCGCAGCTTCAGCAACATTCTTTACTTTCTGTTCATTAATATAAGTGGCAATACGATCAGGAATTGTGTCCTTAAATTGCTCTAACATAATCAGATCACACAGCCCTTGGAAAGTCACAACTGCAGAGGCAGAACACCAGCGATTAAACTGTAAAGATAACTGTCGCGCAAACTCAACATGAGTCTGGTTATCGTCCCTTTTTAAAGTTCTAAATCGTTGGCGGTAAGCCTCAGGGACCAATTCATAAATCTGTAACACAGCTGTTTTAACTTTATCATAACTGGCACTGTCGTGTACACTAAGAGCTGAATATGCTTCCTGCGCTTTACCAGTCAGCACACACTGCAACATTAAAGTGCGGTCAGAATCAGGCCAACTCCTAGCGTCAGCAACCGCTCAAACAACGAAAAAGAATGTCTCGGGGTCCCTTTCATTAAACCGAGGCAATAACCGCAAGTTCCCAACAATATCAAATGTCTCTGGGGCACGACCAAAAGCGGAACTACCCCTAGGTAAATCTGGGTGACCTTCCCAAAACAAACTCTCCCCTGAGATCTTTCCTTCCCTAACCAACTCTATACGTTCTTGTTGCAACTTGATTTTAGCACGCTCCATATCTTGTTTAAATGCCAATTCCTTTTCATATTTCACACGATCATGCTCTAGCTTCTCACGATCATGCTCTAGCTTCTCACGATCATGCTCTAGCTGTAACAAAAGCAGTTCTTTCTGCTGTTCAAAAAGAAGGCTACTAGGACTAACCGATGGAATGGCCATTGTAACGTTATGGGGAGACAACAAATCCTCAGCAGAGGCTGGCCCGGTGGTAACTTCAAGAATACCACTCTCCATCAGATTGGCTTTCAATATCAACCTAATAGAATTCTTTAGACGTTTATCACTAATCTCAACCTTGTAGTGTTCATGACCTTCAACAGCTGTTCTTTAGTACCTAAATCTAACAATTCCTCTGATGGAGAGCGAATGAACTTATCTACATAAGACGCCATAATCACACAAAAAACAATTCTCGCTCTTCCTTCTGCTGAGCACACCAGAACACAACCCGAGAATTGACAATCACCCTGAGCACCACAGAAGAGAGATGAGATATGGAGCTTCCCCAAAACCTACAATAACTCAACCCTAGTCTTCGTGCAGATTTGCGGTGGGAATTTACGCACTGTAGCCCGCTGGCAAGGAAATAGAACTCCCCAGCATGCTGGCAAATTCCACCAAGCCACGGATGTGCCCCGAGACAACTGCTCAGTCCACAGACACCACACAAAAATAACAAACATTAACCATGCCCAACATATTCCAAAAAATGAAACACGTCGCTAAACCTATCAGGGGAAAAAGGCTATAGCTCCGGGTAGCAAGTTCCACTACCCTACCCAAATCTCCCACCGAGGTACACAGCAGATTACTCACTTCAGACTGACGTCCCAACAGAAAGTAGAACAAGAGTTCAGGCTAGGCAGGGCCTGGAAACTAACCATTATACTCTCTCCAACATAGCACACAAACCAAACAAAAAAGGCAACCAATACTGGGCCGATCACACTCAAACACCATATTCAATCCAAACACGTACCTCCACGGTCTCCCAAACCAATAGTTCAAAGATCCCGGATGAGCCCCCACTTGTCACGAACCGGCTCAAAGCCCGTAACAAAAGGGAGACAACGTGGAGATAAGGAGTAGCAAAATCTATATTTATTAAAGAAGTAACTAAGTATAATATACAATGGTGTGTGTAATCAGTAATCAGTAGTGTAAGTGAGTGTTTTGCATGCATGAATGTGATAATGCAGGGTGATGAAAGGTGCCAAAGCAAACAAACAAACGGCCACCAAGAACCACAACACAATCTACAACGGGTGTCTGCATGGAGAGAGTCTCCTCCATGAATGTGGAAGAGGTCTATTTATCCTGGGAGACACCTGGCCCAGGTGTTTCCCATGTAGCTGACGACCCTCTCAACTCCGCCCACCGGCATCCTAATAAGAAAACAAGAACAAAGACAGAATACGGCAGACAGAGTGGGAGGGTCGTCACACTGGCTCAAACTGGCTCAAAGGAGGATAACTTTTTCAGCGGTTTTTGACAGAAGTGCACTTTAACTTGACAATCAAATCAATCAAATATTTTTATAAAGTCCTTCTTACATCAGCTGATGTCACAAAGTGCTGTACAGAAACCCAGCCTAAAACCCCAAACAGCAAGCAATGCAGGTGTAGAAGCACGGTGGCTAGGAAAAATTCCCTAGAAAGACCAAAACCTAGGAAAAACATTAGAGAGGAACCAGGCTGTGAGGGGTGGCCAGTCATCATCTGGCTGTTCCGGGTAGCGATTATAACAAAACATGGCCAAGATGTTCAAATGTTCATGGATGAACAGCAGGGTCAGCTGAACTTCTTACCATCTAGGTCATGGCTTTTGGGTAGCGAGTCCACCTTCGATAGCTCAGTTGGTAGAGCGGAGGACTGTAGGTGATAATTGTAGTAATCCTTAGGTCGCTGGTTCAAATCCGGCTCGAAGGAGTGTATTTTTTATTGTGGCTTGCTCCAACTTTTGACAGCAGTGCACTTTGACTTGTGTTTGACAAACATATTATCTTTCCCTGACATCGCCGAATTCATAACTTGTTGACCTTCCCTAAGACAGTTGGTAAAGTCGCGGAGTGTCTTTGAAATTGCAACAATCCTTATGTCACTGGCTCACACTGGTTCAAAGGAGGATAACTTTTTCAGCGGTTTTTGACAGTAGTGCACTTTAACTTGACAATCAAATCAATCAAATATTTTTATGAAGTCCTTCTTACATCAGCTGATGTCACAAAGTGCTGTACAGAAACCCAGCCTAAAACCCCAAACAGCAAGCAATGCACGTGTAGAAGCACGGTGGCTAGGAAAAACTCCCTAGAAAGACCAAAACCTAGGAAAAAACCTAGAGAGGAACCAGGCTTTGAGGGGTGGCTAGTCATCGTCTGGCTGTTCCGGGTATCGATTATAAGAAAACATGGCCAAGATGTTCAAATGTTCATGGATGACCAGCAGGGTCAGAAGAACTTCTTACCATCTAGGTCATGGCTTTTGGAGTTACTTGTCCACCTTCGATAACTCAGTTGGTAGAGCAGAGGACTGTAGGTGATAATTGTAGCAATCCTTAGGTCGCTGGTTCAAATCCGGCTCGAAGGAGTGTATTTTTATTGTGGCTTGCTCCAACTTTTGACAGCAGTGCACTTTGACTTGTGTTTGACAAACATATTATATTTCCCTGAGATCGCCGAATTCATAACTTGTTGACCTTCCCTAAGACAGTTGGTAAAGTCGCGGAGTGTCTTTGAAATTGCAACAATCCTTATGTCACTGGCTCACACTGGTTCAAAGGAGGATCACTTTTTCAGCGGTTTTTGACAGTAGTGCACTTTAACTTGACAATCAAATCAATCAAATATTTTTATGAAGTCCTTCTTACATCAGCTGATGTCACAAAGTGCTGTACAGAAACCCAGCCTAAAACCCCAAACAGCAAGCAATGCAGGTGTAGAAGCACGGTGGCTAGGAAAAACTCCCTAGAAAGACCAAAACCTAGGAAAAAACCTAGAGAGGAAAAAGGCTTTGAGGGGTGGCTAGTCATCGTCTGGCTGTTCCGGGTAGCGATTATAAGAAAACATGGCCAAGATGTTCAAATGTTCATGGATGACCAGCAGGGTCAGCTGAACTTCTTACCATCTAGGTCATGGCTTTTGGATATCTTGTCCACCTTTGATAGCTCAGTTGGTAGAGCGGAGGACTGTAGGTGATAATTGTAGCAATCCTTAGGTTGCTGGTTCAAATCCGGCTCGAAGGAGTGTATTTTTTCCTGTGGCTTGCTCCAACTTTTGACAGCAGTGCACTTTGACTTGTGTTTGACAAACATATTATCTTTCCCTGAGATCGCCGAATTCATTACTTGTTGACCTTCCGTAGGACAGTTGGTAAAGTCGCGGAGTGTATTTGAAATGCAACAATCCTTATGTCACTGGCTCACACTGGCTCAGAGGAGGATAACATTTCCAGCGGTTTTTGACAGCAGTGCACTTGAACTTCACAATCAAATCAATCAAATATTTTTATAAAGCCCTTCTTACATCAGCTGATGTCACAAAGTGCCGTACAGAAACCCAGCCTAAAACCCCAAACAGCAAGCAATGCAGGTGTAGAAGCACGGTGGCTAGGAAAAACTCCCTAGAAAGACCAAAACCTAGGAAAAAACCTAGAGTGGAACCAGGCTTTGAGGGGTGGCTAGTCATCGTCTGGCTGTTCCGGGTAGCGATTATAAGAAAACATGGCCAAGATGTTCAAATGTTCATGCAGGGTCAGCTGAACTTCTTACCATCTAGGTCATGGCTTTTGGAAATCTTGTCCACCTTTGATAGCTCAGTTGGTAGAGCGGAGGACTGTAGGTGATAATTGTAGCAATCCTTAGGTCGCTGGTTCAAATCCGGCTCGAAGGAGTTTATTTTTTCCTGTGGCTTGCTCCAACTTTTGACAGCAGTGCACTTTGACTTGTGTTTGACAAACATATTATCTTTCCCTGAGATCGCCGAATTCATAACTTGTTGATCTTCCATAGGACAGTTGGTAAAGTCGCGGAGTGTATTTGAAATTGCAACAATCCTTATGTCACTGGCTCACACTGGCTCAAAGGAGGATAACATTTCCAGCGGTTTTTGACAGTAGTGCACT
Organism: Oncorhynchus gorbuscha; assembly: GCF_021184085.1. Classification (NCBI taxonomy): domain Eukaryota; kingdom Metazoa; phylum Chordata; class Actinopteri; order Salmoniformes; family Salmonidae; genus Oncorhynchus; species Oncorhynchus gorbuscha. The sequence goes on from NW_025745133.1 coordinate 16,362, forward strand.
TTAACTTGACAATCAAAACAATCAAATATTTTTTATAAAGTCCTTCTTACATCAGCTGATGTCACAAAGTGCTGTACAGAAACCCAGCCTAAAACCCCAAACAGCAAGCAATGCAGGTGTAGAAGCACGGTGGCTAGGAAAAACTCCCTAGAAAGGCCAAAACCTAGGAAAAAAACTAGAGAGGAACCAGGCTGTGAGGGTGGCTAGTCATCGTCTGGCTGTTCCGGGTAGTGATTATAACAAAACATGGCCAAGATGTTCAAATGTTCATGGATGACCAGCAGGGTCAGCTGAACTTCTTACCATCTAGGTTATGGCTTTTGTGTAGCTTGTCCACCTTCGATAACTCAGTTGGTAGAGCAGAGGACTGTAGGTGATAATTGTAGCAATCCTTAGGTCAATGGTTCAAATCCAGCTCGAAGGATTGTATTTTCTCTTGTGGCTTGCTCCAACTTTTGACAGCAGTGCACTTTGACTTGTGTTTGACAAACATATTATCTTTCCCTAACATCGCCAATTTCATAACTTGTTGACCTTCCATAAGACAGTTGGTAAAGTCGCGGAGTGTATTTGAAATTGCAACAATCCTTATCAAATCAATAAAAGAAACACAGACCAGACGAATAAATGCACATTAGATTATGGTCATTGTAGTTAGTTTAGCGCATTAAACGTGGTAATTATGTGGAATATTAGCTTGTTGGAAACTACAACTCCCTACTACATCTCACAGTTCAGGCTGGATCTGGTGTATCTCTAGAGAAACTGCAGTGTGCGCATTGAGCTCACAGAAAGAAATTAAATGTTGGTCAATTAGAATAGCAGTTATTTTGGCAAATTGCTCAGCACTAGTGGAATGGCGTGTTATTTCTGTTGGTTGTGTCTACAGACCTAGCTAGGTTACTCAACTCAACTCCATGGTGAAGGACGTTTCTGAAGAACAGAGCAGAGACCGGATGTCGTGGAGTTCCGCTCCGGTGCCCTGAACCAGATCTAACCGGTCTCTGATTGGTTGGGAGAATAGAGATGTCTTATTAAGAACGCAGTGTTGTACCTCATTAAGGCGTCTGAGCGCACGGGCAGCATCATTGAGGCCATCTCCATTTTGAAGTAGTCAATTTACGACTACTTCTATGAGTTGGTAAACAACCTGAAAGGGTGTATAATTTACTAATTGACTAATCCAAACAGCAAGCAATGCAGATGTAGAAGCACAGTGGCTAGGAAAAACTCCATAAAACAGCAGGAACCATGGAAGAAGCGTGGAGAGGAGTCATCAGGTCAGGTAGTCCTGAGGCGTGGTCCAAGGGCTCAGGTCCAAGGGCTCAGGTCCAAGGGCTCAGGTCCAAGGGCTCAGGTCCAAGGGCTCAGGTCCTCCGAGAGAAGACATTGAGAGAGAATTAGAGGGGGGCGTGCTTAAATTCACACAGGACACCGGATAAGACAGGAGAAATACACCAGACTGCCCCTAGCCCCCCAGCACGTAGACTATTACAGCATAAATACTGGAGGCTGAGACAGGAGGGGTCAGGAGACATTGTGGCCCCGTCCGACGATAACCCCAGACAGGGCCAACCAGGCAGGATATAACCCCACCCACTTTGCCAAAGCACAGCCCCCACACCACTAGAGGGATATCTTCAAACCACGAAGTATAGCCCACGAAGATCTCCCCATGGGAAACAAACCCGAGGGGGCCAACCCGGACAGGGAGATCACGTCAGTGACTCAACCCACTCAAGTGACGCACCCCTCCTAGGGACGACATGGAAGAGCGCCAGTGACTCGGACCCCTTAATATGGTTAGAGGCAGAAAATCCCAGAGGAGAGAGTGGAACCGGCCAGGCAGAGACCGCAAGGGTGGTTCGTGGCTCCAGTGCCTTTCCATTCACCTTCACACCCCTGAGCCAGACTACACTCAATCATGTGACCCACTGAAGAGATGAGTCTTCAGTAAAGACTTAAAGGTCGAGACGTGAGTCTGTGTCTCTCACATGGGTAGGTAGACCATTCCATAAAAATTGAGCTCTATAGGAGAAAACCCTGCCTCCAGCTGTTCTAGGGACAATAGCGTACGTGTAGATATGTATGGCAGGACCAAATCAGAGAGATAGGTAGGAGCAAGCCCATGTAATGCTTTGTAGGTTAGCAGTCACACCTTGTAATCTGCCCTTAACAGGAAGCCAGTGTATGGAGGCTAGCACTAGAGTAGTATGATCAAACTTTTGAGTTCTAGTCAGGATTCTAGCAGCCGTGTTTAGCACTAACTGAAGTTCATTTAGTGCTTTATCCGGGTAGCCGGAAAGTAGAGCATTGCAGTAGTCTAACCTAGAACAGACAAAAGCATGGATTAATTTTTCTGCATCATTTTTGGACAGAAAGTTTCTGATTCTTTCAATGTTACGTAGATGGAAAAAAGCTCTCCTTGAAACGGTCTTGATATGTTCGTCAAAAGAGAGATCAGGGTCCAAGAGTAACGCCGAGGTCCTTCACAGTTTTATTTGAGACGACTGTACAACCATTAAGATTAATTGTCAGATTCAACAGAAGATCTCTTTGTTTCTTGGGACCTAGAACAAGCATCTCTGTTTTGTCCGAGTTTAATAGTAGAAAGTTTGCAGCCATCCACTTCCTTATGTCTGAAACACAGGCTTCCAGGGAGGACAATTTTGGGGCTTCACCATGTTTCATCAAAATGTACAGCTGTGTGTCGTTCGCATAGCAGTGAAAGTTAACATTATGTTTCCGAATGACATCACCAAGAGGTCAAATATATAGTGAAAACAAACTAGGCAACTAGTTTCTTATGACAAATGTTTTTGTTGTTTTTAGGGGTGCGACTGCATCTAGGGTATTACGCAAGGTTACATTTAGTTCCTCAGCTAAGTGATTTTAGTACTCTGACGGCTTTGGGTGGTCTGTGAATTTCTAGCACAGCTTTTGATGATCCTTGGTTGGGGGTCCGAACAGATTATTTGTTGCGATTGCAAACGTAATAAAATGGTGGTCCGATTTTTGAGGAAAAACATGAAGATCCACAATATTTATTCCATGGGACAAAACTAGGTCCAGAGTATGACTGTGGCTGTGAGTAGGTCCGGAGACATGTTGGACAAAACCCACTGAGCCTTTTGGAGTGGGTCTGTGGACTTTTCCATGTGAATGTTAGTCACCAGAAATCAGAATATTATCTGCCATGACTACAAGGTCCGATAGGAACTCAGCGAGGAACACTGTATACGGCCCAGGAGGCCTGTAAACAATAGCTATAAAAAGTGAGAGGAGGCTGCATCAATGTCATGACTAAATTGACAGTTGATAATCAGATGACACTCGTGATCTGGGGAAAAAAACAGAAGTGTTTTAATATTGCTAAGTAGATGTTGGCAAAATCTCCCTGCACATTTATCGACCAAAAAAGGTTGCAGATTAGGAGCAGCGTGCGGACTGGTTGTGTGTGTGTCCTTAATGTGTTAGCGTAACAATTTCCCCTACCCTCGCTCTGCTTGTTAGATATTATGCACATTGATAGCGTCATAGCAAGTGTTCTTACCTATTGATTTATCGTAGTAGCAGACGAACAGGAGGCAGCAGCAATCTGAATGACAAGACCCAAACGTGAGGAAAAGACCGGGTGAAATTATGAATGAGAAATACAGCTTCGCTTTATCCAATTAGAGCAGCAGGACCAACAGCCCGCCCTTCTGTTCTCCCAGGTCTTTCTTTATCCAATCAGAGCAGCAGGACTAACAGCCCGCCCTTCTGTTCTCCCAGGTCTTTCTTTATCCAATCAGAGCAGCAGGACCAACAGCCCGCCCTTCTGTTCTCCCAGGTCTTTCTTTATCCAATCAGAGCAGCAGGACCAACAGCCCGCCCTTCTGTTCTCCCAGGTCTTTCTTTATCCAATCAGAGCAGCAGGACCAACAGCCCGCCCTTCTGTTCTCCCAGGTCTATTTCTTTATCCAATCAGCAGCAGGACCAACAGCCCGCCCTTCTGTTCTCCCAGGTCTATTTCTTTATCCAATCAGAGCAGCAGGACCAACAGCCCGCCCTTCTGTTCTCCCAGGTCTATTTCTTTATCCAATCAGCAGCAGGACCAACAGCCCGCCCTTCTGTTCTCCCAGGTCTATTTCTTTATCCAATCAGAGCAGCAGGACCAACAGCCCGCCCTTCTGTTCTCCCAGGTCTATTTCTTTATCCAATCAGAGCAGCAGGACCGACAGCCCGCCCTTCTGTTCTCCCAGGTCTATTTCTTTATCCAATCAGAGCAGCAGGACCGACAGCCCGCCCTTCTGTTCTCCCAGGTCTTTCTTTATCCAATCAGAGCAGCAGGACCGACAGCCCGCCCTTCTGTTCTCCCAGGTCTATTTCTTTATCCAATCAGAGCAGCAGGACCGACAGCCCGCCCTTCTGTTCTCCCAGGTCTATTTCTTTATCCAATCAGAGCAGCAGGACCGACAGCCCGCCCTTCTGTTCTCCCAGGTCTATTTCTTTATCCAATCAGAGCAGCAGGACCGACAGCCCGCCCTTCTGTTCTCCCAGGTCTATTTCTATGGGCACAAGCACTATTCATGGCACAAACTGTTTTGGCAACTTATTCCCTGCAATTCTACACATGTTGTCATGAGGTGCAGAGAAAATTTAGCAATTTTTGAAGCATGTTTTCTTGCAATTCTATACATTTTGCCAATGTACAATGTTTATTGATGTGATATCTGAGTGAATTATTCCACAATACTGACCACGGATCAGTTCCTAGAGAGGTATGATCACCTATAGGCCTTGTTAATGCGCCAGGATGCTTTGATTCGGCTGGCGCCTAGCGCAGCTCGGCTAACCAAACGACTCGCATACTCCCTTTAAAAGACCTAACCTTGGAAAACGAGACAAAAAGCGGCAATAGTACTGTTTGTCCATTTTGAGACGCCGTAGCCAATATCCAGTTGGACTCAAAATAGTCCAAATTAACTTCAGAGATGACTCAAGATCTCCTCCTTTGCTGAGGAGATCTTAGTCGTGCAAAACTAAGATGTTTGGTGTACTTCCGGTTATATTAAAATTAAATCCTCGCCGAAATATCTCCATTTTTTTTTTTTCAAAACAAGCCATAGAAAGTTATTTGCCATTTCAATTTAATCCACCAGAAATAACAGAACAAATATTATGTTTCAACTGAAATATACTAATTCATTAAATAAATAAAAAAAATATATTTTTGAAAAGGTATAATCTTTGTAAATGATATACAGTGAAGACATCAACACTATGAAATAACACCTATGGAATCAAAAAAGTGTTAATAAAATCAAAATATATTTTAGATTTGAGATTCTTCAAAGTAGCCACCCTTTGCCTTGATGACAGCTTTGCACACTCTTGGCATTCTCTCAACCAGCTTCACCTGGAATGCTTTTCCAACATTTTGGAAGGAGTTCCCAAATATGCTGAGCACTTGTTGGCTGCTATTCCTTCACTCTAAGGTCCAACTCATCCCAAACCATCTCAATTGAGATGAGGTCAGGTGATTGTGGAGGCCAGGTCATCTGATGCAGCACTCCACTCTCCTTCCTGGTCAAATAGCCCTTACACAGCCAGGAGGTGTGTTTTCGGTCATTGTCCTGTTGAAAAACAAATTATATTCCCAATAAGCGCAAACCAGATGGGAAGGTGTATCACTGCAGAATGCTGTGGTAGCCATGCTGGTTAAGTGTGCCTTGAATTCTAAATAAATCACCAACAGTGTCACCAGCAAAGCACCCTCATACCATCCTCCTCCATGCTTCACATGGTTCACATGGGAACCACCCATGCAGAGATCATCCGTTTCACAAAGACAAGGCGGTTGGAATGAAAAATCTCCAATTTGGACTCCAGACCAAAGGACAGATTTCCACAGATCTAATGTGCATTGCTCGTGTTTCTTGCCCCAAGCAAGTCTTCTTATTATTGGTGTCCATTAGTAGAGGTTTCTTTGAAGCAATTCAACCATGAAGGCCTGATTCACACAGTCTCCTCTAAACAATTGCTGTTGAGATGTGTCTGTTACTTGAACTCTGTGAATCATTTATTTGGGCTGCAATCTGAGGTGCAGTTAACTCTAATGAATTTATCTTCTTCAGTAGAGATAATTCTGGGTCTTCCTTTCCTCATGAGAGCCAGTTATTTCATATTAATGCATTAAGAAGGAAAGGCACATCTGTTAGTTGAAAAGCATTCCAGGTGACTACCTCATGAGGCTGGTTGAGAGAATGCCTAGAGTGTGCAAAGGGTGGCTCCTTTGAAGAATCTCAAATATGAAATATATTTTAACTTGTATAACACTTCTTTTGGTTACTACATTATTCCATATGTGTTATTTCATAGTTTTGATGTCTTCACTGTTATTCTATAATGTAGAAATAGTAAAAATAAAGAAACCCTTGAATGAGTAGGTGTCAACTTTTGACTGGTACTGTGTGTGTATGTATGTAATATATATATATATATAATCTGTAGTCTTAGTCTTTATTGTCAGGGCCTGTAGTCATAGTCTTTATTGTCAGGGCCTGTAGTCATAGTCTTTATTGTCAGGGGCCTGTAGTCTTAGTCTTTATTGTCAGGGCCTGTAGTCATAACGAGTCTTTATTGTCAGGGCCTGTAGTCATAGTCTTTATTGTCAGGGCCTGTAGTCATAGTCTTTATTGTCAGGGCCTGTAGTCATAGTCTTTATTGTCAGGGCCTGTAGTCATAACGAGTCTTTATTGTCAGGGCCTGTAGTCATAGTCTTTATTGTCAGGGCCTGTAGTCATAGTCTTTATTGTCAGGGCCTGTAGTCATAGTCTTTATTGTCAGGGCCTGTAGTCATAGTCTTTATTGTCAGGGCCTGTAGTCATAGTCTTTATTGTCAGGGCCTGTAGTCATAGTCTTTATTGTCAGGGCCTGTAGTCATAGTCTTTATTGTCAGGGCCTGTAGTCATAGTCTTTATTGTCAGGGCCTGTAGTCATAGTCTTTATTCTCAGGGCCTGTAGTCATAGTCTTTATTGTCAGGGCCTGTAGTCATAGTCTTTATTGTCAGGGCCTGTAGTCATAGTCTTTATTGTCAGGGCCTGTAGTCATAGTCTTTATTGTCAGGGCCTGTAGTCATAGTCTTTATTGTCAGGGCCTGTAGTCATAGTCTTTATTGTCAGGGCCTGTAGTCATAGTCTTTATTGTCAGGGCCTGTAGTCATAGTCTTTATTGTCAGGGCCTGTAGTCATAGTCTTTATTGTCAGGGCCTGTAGTCATAGTCTTTATTGTCAGGGCCTGTAGTCATAGTCTTTATTGTCAGGGCCTGTAGTCATAGTCTTTATTGTCAGGGCCTGTAGTCATAGTCTTTATTGTCAGGGCCTGTAGTCATAGTCTTTATTGTCAGGGCCTGTAGTCATAGTCTTTATTGTCAGGGCCTGTAGTCATAGTCTTTATTGTCAGGGCCTGTAGTCATAGTCTTTATTGTCAGGGCCTGTAGTCATAGTCTTTATTGTCAGGGCCTGTAGTCATAGTCTTTATTGTCAGGGCCTGTAGTCATAACGATTCTTTATTGTCAGGGCCTGTAGTCACAATGTACCAGTATGTATTAATGTACACATGTACCAGTATTTATTAATTTACACATGTACCAGTATTTATTAATTTACACATGTACCAGTATTTATTAATATACACATGTACCAGTATGTATTAATATACACATGTACCAGTATGTATTAATATACACATGTACCAGTATGTATTAATGTACACATGTACCAGTATGTATTAATGTACACATGTACCAGTATGTATTAATGTACACATGTACCAGTATGTATTAATGTACACATGTACCAGTATGTATTAATGTACACATGTACCAGTATGTATTATTATACACATGTACCAGTATGTATTAATGTACACATGTACCAGTATGTATTAATGTACACATGTACCAGTATGTATTAATGTACACATGTACCAGTATGTATTAATGTACACATGTACCAGTATGTATTAATGTACAGTATGTATTAATGTACCAGTATGTATTAATGTACACATGTACCAGTATGTGTATTAATGTACACATGTACCAGTATGTGTTAATGTACACATGTACCAGTGTGTGTTAATGTACACATGTACCAGTGTGTGTTAATGTACACATGTACCAGTGTGTGTTAATGTACACATGTACCAGTGTGTGTGTACACATGTACCAGTGTGTGTTAATGTACACATGTACCAGTGTGTGTTAATGTACACATGTACCAGTGTGTGTTAATGTACACATGTACCAGTATTAATATACCAGTATGTATTAATGTACACATGTACCAGTATGTGTTAATGTACACATGTACCAGTGTGTATTAATATACACATGTACCATGTGTTAATGTACACATGTACCAGTATGTGTTAAGTGTGTGTTAATGTACACATGTACCAGTGTGTATTAATATACACAGTGTGTGTTAATGTACACATGTACCAGTGTGTGTTAATGTACACATGTACCAGTATGTATTCATATACACATGTACCGGTCTGTGTTAACGTACACATGTACCGGTCTGTGTTAACGTACACGCGTACCGGTATGTATTAATGTACACGCGTACCGGTATGTGTTACTACACACATGTGAATTGGAAATATGTTATTTGTTTTTGTGTGTGCATATTCCTACTCACCCTGAGACTCCCTGAGGGAATAGGGTCAAGGGTCACCGTAGAATACCTTTCATACAGGCTTGTAAACCCACAGCAGGCTAATGAGTGTGAATAGGGTCAAGGGTCACCGTAGAATACCTTTCATACAGGCTTGTAAACCCACAGCAGGCTAATGAGTGTGAATAGGGTCAAGGGTCACCGTAGAATACCTTTCATACAGGCTTGTTAACCCACAGCAGGCTAATGAGTGTGAATAGGGTCAAGGGTCACCGTAGAATACCTTTCATACAGGCTTGTTAACCCACAGCAGGCTAATGAGTGTGAATAGGGTCAAGGGTCACCGTAGAATACCTTTCATACAGGCTTGTAAACCCACAGCAGGCTAATGAGTGTGAATAGGGTCAAGGGTCACCGTAGAATACCTTTAATAAGGCTTGTTAAATAATAATAATGTGATAATACCTTTCATACAGGCTTGTTAACCCACAGCAGGCTAATGAGTGTGAATAGGGTCAAGGGTCACCGTAGAATACCTTTCAGAGAGGCGTGTTAAACCTACAGCAGGCTAATGAGTGTGAATAGGGTCAAGGGTCACCGTAGAATACCTTTCATACAGGCTTGTAAACCCACAGCAGGCTAATGAGTCAGAACATTACATTACATTTAAGTCATTTAGCAGACGCTCTTATCCAGAGCGACTTACAAATTGGTGCATTCACCTTATGAAGAAGGTGGTTCTTAAATGATGTCGTTTTTTTAACTGACAAGTGGCACTGACTGTTTATGTTTTACTATACAGTGTGTTGCGATTTTTATTTATTTATGCGCTTTAAATACAATTTGACTTGATTCTGTATTCTAGGACTTTGGTGGGCCGTCCCCATCCTGCTCAACTGAACCCCAACCAACGCTGTCGCTGGGTCCTGACGGTAACCGCGGTGACCGGGACCACACACCGCAGGGGCAGGAGATTGGTTACCCTGGAGGCCTTGACAGCTTCAGTGAAATACCTAGATTTAACATCGTAGTCAAAGAGGAGGAGGAAGATTTAGAGGAGTGGAGTTTTAATTATACAGGTAAGTAGCCGACAATGTTAACTAGAAATAAAATGGTTCTCTCTCAAGAGGACAGTTCAATTTGATGAGTCTTTAAAGATGAAATCCTCATTAGAGGAAACAGAGCCACTCTTTGCCTCATTAGGGGAAACAGAGCCACTCTTTGCCTCATTAGGGGAATCAGAGCCACTCTTTGCCTCATTAGGGGAATCAGAGCCACTCTTTGCCCCATTAGGGGAAACAGAGCCACTCTTTGCCCCATTAGGGGAAACAGAGCCACTCTTTGCCCCATTAGGGGAAACAGAGCCACTCTTTGCCCCATTAGGGGAAACAGAGCCACTCTTTGCCTCATTGGGAGAAACAGAGCCACTCTTTGCCTCATTGGGAGAAACAGAGCCACTCTTTGCCCCATTAGGGGAAACAGAGCCACTCTTTGCCCCATTAGGGGAAACAGAGCCACTCTTTGCCTCATTAGGGGAAACAGAGACACTCTTTGCCTCATTAGGGGAAACAGAGCCACTCTTTGCCTCATTAGGGGAAACAGAGCCACTCTTTGCCTCATTAGGGGAATCAGAGCCACTCTTTGCCTCATTAGGGGAATCAGAGCCACTCTTTGCCCCATTAGGGGAAACAGAGCCACTCTTTGCCCCATTAGGGGAAACAGAGCCACTCTTTGCCTCATTAGGGGAAACAGAGCCACTCTTTGCCTCATTAGGGGAAACAGAGCCACTCTTTGCCTCATTAGGGGAAACAGAGCCACTCTTTGCCCCATTAGGGAAACAGAGCCACTCTTTGCCCCATTAGGGGAAACAGAGCCACTCTTTGCCTCATTAGGGGAAACAGAGCCACTCTTTGCCTCATTAGGGGAAACAGAGCCACTCTTTGAGTCTTTAAAGATGGAATCCTCATTAGAGGAAACAGAGCCACTCTTTGCCTCATTAGAGGAAACAGAGCCACTCTTTTGCCTCATTAGAGGAAACAGAGCCACCTTTGCCTCATTAGGGGAAACAGAGCCACTCTTTGAGTCTTTAAAGATGGAATCCTCATTAGAGGAAACAGAGCCACTCTTTGCCTCATTAGGGGAAACAGAGCCACTCTTCGAGTCTTTAAAGATGGAATCCTCATTAGGGAAACAGAGCCACTCTTTGCCTCATTAGGGGAAACAGAGCCACTCTTTGCCTCATTAGGGGAAACAGAGCCACTCTTTGCCTCATTAGGGGAAACAGAGCCACTCTTTGCCTCATTAGGGGAAACAGAGCCACTCTTTGCCTCATTAGGGAAACAGAGCCACTCTTTGCCTCATTAGGGAAACAGAGCCACTCTTTGCCTCATTAGGGGAAACAGAGCCACTCTTTGCCTCATTAGGGGAAACAGAGCCACTCTTTGCCTCATTAGGGGAATCAGAGCCACTCTTTGCCTCATTAGGGGAATCAGAGCCACTCTTTGCCCCATTAGGGGAAACAGAGCCACTCTTTGCCCCATTAGGGAAACAGAGCCACTCTTTGCCTCATTAGGGAAACAGAGCCACTCTTTGCCTCATTAGGAGAAACAGAGCCACTCTTTGCCTCATTAGGGAAACAGAGCCACTCTTTGCCTCATTAGGGAAACAGAGAAACACTCTTTGCCCCATTAGGGAAACAGAGACACTCTTTGCCCCATTAGGGGAAACAGAGCCACTCTTTGCCTCATTAGGGGAAACAGAGCCACTCTTTGCCTCATTGGGGGAAACAGAGACACTCTTTGAGTCTTTAAAGATGGAATCCACATTAGGGAAACAGAGCCACTCTTTGCCTCATTAGGGAAACAGAGCCACTCTTTGCCTCATTAGGGGAAACAGAGCCACTCTTTGAGTCTTTAAAGATGCCTCATTAGGGGAAACATAGCCACTCTTTGCCTCATTAGGGGAAACAGAGCCACTCTTTGAGTCTTTAAAGATGGAATCCTCATTAGGGGAAACAGAGCCATTCTTTGAGTCTTAGGGAACCAAGATTGGATCCTTATTAGGGGAAACAGAGGCACTCTTTGAGTCTTTAAAGATGGAATCCACATTAGGGGAAACAGAGCCACTCTTTGCCTCATTAGGGGAAACAGAGCCACTCTTTGCCTCATTAGGGGAAACAGAGCCACTCTTTGCCTCATTAAGAATGAGCCACTCTTTGCCCCATTAGGGGAAACAGAGCCACTCTTTGCCTCATTAGGGGAAACAGAGCCACTCTTTGCCCCATTAGGGGAAACAGAGCCACTCTTTGCCCCATTAGGGGAAACAGAGCCACTCTTTGCCTCATTAGGAGAAACAGAGACTCTTTGCCTCATTAGGAGAAACAGAGCCACTCTTTGCCCCATTAGGGAAACAGAGACTCTTTGCCCCATTAGGGGAAACAGAGCCACTCTTTGCCTCATTGGGAAACAGAGTCACTCTTTGCCCCATTAGGGAAACAGAGCCACTCTTTGCCTCATTGGGGGAAACAGAGTCTTTGGTCTTTAAAGATGGAATCCACATTGGGGGAAACAGAGCCACTCTTTGGTTAGGGAAACAGAGCCACTCTTTGCCCCATTAGGGGAAACAGAGCCACTCTTTGCCTGTTGGTTGAAACATAGGATCTTTGCCCCAGGGGGGAAACAGAGCCACTCTTTGAGTCTTTAAAGATGGAATCTCAGGGGGAAACAGAGCCATTCTTTGAGTCTTTAAAGATGATCCTTATTGCAAACAGAGGCACTCGACACGTCTTTCACCAAGATGGAAGTCCACATTAGGGGAAACAGAGCCACTTTTTTGCCTCATTAGGGGAAACTTAAATAAATGTTTGCCTATTTTAAATGGCCACTTTTGCCTCATTGGGGAAACATAGGACTCTTTGCCCCATTGAGACAGAAACAGAGCTTATTGTTGCCTTATTGGGGGAACCAGAGCCCTCTTTGCCCCATTAGGGAAACAGAGCCACTCTTTGCCCCATTAGGGAAACAGAGCCCTCTTTGCCCCCTAGGGGAAACAGAGCCACTCTTTGCCTCACAGGGGGAAACATAGGCACTCTTTGCCCCATTAGGGGAAACAGAGCCACTCTACCCAGTCCTTTAAAGATGGAATCCTCATTAGGGGAACCAGAGCCACTCTTTGCCTCACAGGGAACCAGAGCCACTCTTTGCCTCACAGGGGAAACAGAGCCACTCTTTGCCCCATTAGGGGAAACAGAGCCACTCTTTGCCTCATTGGGGGAAACATAGGCACTCTTTGCCCCACTCTTAGAAACAGAGCCACTCTTTGAGTCTTTAAAGATGGAATCCTCATTAGGGGAAACAGAGCCATTCTTTGAGTCTTTAAAGATTGGATCCTTATTAGGGGAAACAGAGGCACTCTTTGAGTCTTTAAAGATGGAACCCACATTAGGGGAAACAGAGCCCTCTTTGCCTCATTAGGGGAAACAGAGCCACTCTTTGCCTCATTAGGGGAAACAGAGCCCTCTTTGAGTCTTTAAAGATGGAATCCACATTAGGGAAACAGAGCCACCCTTTGCCCCATTAGGGGGAAACAGAGCCACCCTTTGCCCCATTAGGGAAACAGAGCCTACCCTTTGCCCCATTAGGGGAAACAGAGCCACTCTTTGCCCCACAGACTCCCCTATGTTTTATGTTTTGTAGATGATACGGATGTGAGCAGCGTGGTACCCACAGTTGCCCTATCTGCTGTTCTGTCACCCATGCAATGTCTGAGGGGGGAAATAAGTGTTGGCTGTAATGATGTATGGGGGAAATAACAGTGTTGGTTGTAATGATGTCTGAGGGGGAAATAACAGTGTTGGTTGTAATGATGTCTGAGGGGGAAATAACAGTGTTGGCTGTAATGATGTCTGAGGGGGAAATAACAGCTGTAATGATGTCTGAGGATGATGCCCCCTACCCACAGCCCCTAATAACAGTGTTGGTTGTAATGCCCCTGAGGGGGAAATAACAGTGTTGGTTGTAATGATGTCTGAGGGGGGAAATAACAGTGTTGGTTGTAATGATGTCTGAGGGGGAAATAACAGTGTTGGCTGTAATGATGTCTGAGGGGAACCCACAGTGTTGGTTGTAATGATGTCTGAGGGGGAAACAGTGTTGGTTGTAATGATGTCTGAGGGGGAAATAACAGGTTGTAATGATGTCAGGGGGAAATAACAGTGTTGGTTGTAATGATGTCTGAGGGGGAAATAACAGTGTTGGTTGTAATGATGTCTGCAAACTTTCCACAGTCTCCTTCACCACTAGGGGGAAAGTCCTATTCAGAAACATCCAACTTTTTTTTCCTTTATAATACCTTAAATAAATGTTTGCCTATTTTAAATGGTTTTGATGGTTATTGATTGTCTTGAGACAGAAGACAGACTTATTGTTATTTTATTTCCGTACCCACAGCCCCCTACCCACAGCCCCCTACCCACAGCCTCCTACAGCCCCTACCCACAGCCTCCTACCCACAGCCTCCTACCCACAGCCTCCTACCCACAGCCTCCTACCCACACAGCCTCCTACCCACAGCCTCCTACCCACAGCCTCCCTACCCACAGCCGCCTACCCACAGCCGCCTACCCACAGCCGCCTACCCACAGCCCCCTACCCACAGCCCCCTACCCACAGCCCCCCACCCACAGCCTCCTACCCACAGCCTCCTACCCCCTACCCACAGCCCCCTACCCACAGCCCCCTACCCACAGCCCCCTACCCACAGCCCCCCTACCCACAGCCCCCTACCCACAGCCCCCTACCCACAGCCTCCTACCCACAGCCGCCTACCCACAGCCCCTACCCACAGCCGCCTACCCACAGCTCCCTACCCACAGCCACCTACCCACAGCCCCCTACCCACAGCCTCCTACCCACAGCCCCCTACCCACAGCCTCCTACCCACAGCCTCCTACCCACAGCCCCTACCCACAGCCCCCTACCCACAGCCGCCTACCCACAGCCCCTACCCCGCCTACCCACCCCTACCCACAGCCCCCTACCCACAGCCTCCTACCCACAGCCCCCTACCCACAGCCCCCTACCCACAGCCCCTACCCACAGCCCCCTACCCACAGCCTCCTACCCACAGCCGCCTACCCACAGCTCCCTACCCACAGCCACCTACCCACAGCCCCCTACCCACAGCCTCCTACCCACAGCCTCCTACCCACAGCCCCCTACCCACAGCCCCCTACCCACAGCCTCCTACCCACAGCCCCTACCCACAGCCCCCTACCCCCCCTACCCACAGCCCCTACCCACAGCCGCCTACCCACAGCCAGCCCCTACCCCCTACCCACAGCCCCCTACCCACAGCCTCCTACCCACAGCCTCCTACCCCCCTACCCACAGCCCCCTACCCACAGCCCCCTACCCACAGCCGCCTACCCACAGCCGCCTACCCACAGCCGCCTACCCACAGCCTCCTACCCACAGCCTCCTACCCACAGCCTCCTACCCACAACCTCCTACCCACAACCATCTACCCACAGCCTCCTACCTCTTACCCACAGCCTCCTACCCACAGCCTCCTACCCACAACCTCCTACCCACAACCATCTACCCACAGCCTCCTACCCCCTACCCAAAGCCTCCTACCCACAGATGGACAATACTTGAAATCCCACTGACGATACTTTAATGCCCCTCGAGGAGATTATTTATTATTTTTAATACATGAACCTAGAGCGCTACAGTAGATTATGATACCCTAGTTCCTGTATAGTGCCAGGTCAAAAGTAGTGTGCTATATAGGAAATAGGGTAGCATCTGGGACGCATCATAACTTGTTTTATCCTTACTGTTGTAACAGGAGAGAGTCCAAACCCCAGCTCTAGTGATGAGGCGTCAGCTGAACGATGCCAGGAGAATCGCACAGCTAAGAAGACGTTTTACCGCTGCCCGGAGTGTGGGAAAGAGTTTCCTCACCCATCAAAACTACAGAGACATCTTAGAACGCACACAGGAGAGAAACCATATCCTTGCTCTGTGTGCGGGAAGAGATTCAGTGATACAGGGACCCTCAAAACACACGAGAGGTTGCACACAGGAGAGAAACCGTACATTTGCCCGGAAAAGAACTGTTGGAAGAGGTTTGTCAGCCAAGGAGAGTTAAAACTACACCATCGGACACACACCGGAGAGAAACCTTGCCACTGCTCTGTGTGCGGGAAGAGTTTCTCACGTATGTGGCACTTGAAGGTCCACATGATGACGCACGCCGGAGAGAAGCAGAAACTCAGCATGAAAAAACCTTTCCCATG
Source organism: Oncorhynchus gorbuscha (assembly GCF_021184085.1). Classification (NCBI taxonomy): domain Eukaryota; kingdom Metazoa; phylum Chordata; class Actinopteri; order Salmoniformes; family Salmonidae; genus Oncorhynchus; species Oncorhynchus gorbuscha. Next base: position 32,329 of record NW_025745133.1, read on the forward strand.
CTCCGAGTGTGAGAGGGGCTGCAACTCTGCAGCAGAGCTCAAGATGCACCAGAGGATGCACACTGGGGAGAGACCATACCAGTGTTCCACATGCAAAAAGACCTTTGTTTTCCCAAGCTCTCTAACAAGACATGAACAATCCCATATAAGCGAAGCGAATAGTACCGCCAAGCCGTACAGCTGCTCAGAATGTGGGAAGGAATTCACTCAGCCATGGACCTTAAAGATACACATGCGCCAGCACACCGGAGAGAAACCGTACCACTGCGCTCAATGCGAGAAGAGGTTCTCCTCGTCGTCACTCCTTAAAAGACACCAGAGGGTTCACACCGGAGAGAAACCATTCCAGTGCTCCGACTGCGGGAAGAGTTTCTCCTCGTCAGCGAATAGAACCAGTCACCGTCGTCGTATCCATGAAGGTATACAGGGTGGGTCACAGCGGCAGGAGGCCACCTCTGTGGACGGTACCAGTACGGTAGGTTTATATGGTGTATCCAGTGCAATTTTGTATTTATTTTCTTAATTCGTTTTTTAAAACATTTTTTATCTGTGTTGGTGGATTCCAGATTTCCTGCTTATTTCTTTCTGATTCCAGGAATCGTCCAACCTGTATTTCTGGAAAACTTGGAAATTTTTTAAGAAAGTTACTGGAATTTTGCACCCTTAAACCAGTCATTAAGGCCCTTAACACAATATAACTAAGATTAATGCTGCTGTTGACATACTATACTGAGTGAGTTGTCTGATTTATTAACCTGAGGCTTATGTTGACCAAAACAACCAGGTTGAACCCACAGTTGTAGAGGAGTCTGGTCTCAGTCTAGTGCTAGATGTCAAAGTAAAAGAAGAGGAGGAAGATCCTGCTTTTGGTGAGTTCAAAGATTAATTTATTAAGGTATGGGTTAGCCTACACATTCACGTTTACTTTATTTTAGGAAATTTAAATAAATTGTCTATTTCCAATTACCCAAATAAGAAACATCTATATTATTGACAGTCTCAAATCTTCACATATTTAAGGTGCTTACTTATCCATACGACCTCTTTACCACAGCAGAGAGACCTGACCATTGCTCTGAGAGTGAGGAGAGTCCCTCTACATTAAGAGGAACTGACCAACACCAGGAGAACAACAAAGCTCTGGGCCCTCACATCTGCTCAACGTGTGGAAAAGAACTATCCAGCTCCTACAAACTAATGCTACACCAGAGAACACACACAGGAGAGAAGCCTTACGAGTGTATGGTGTGTGGGAAGGGCTTCTCCCAAGCCGCAAACCTCAAGACGCACCAGAAAGTGCACAGTGGAGAGAAGCCGTACCCCTGCTCTGACTGCGGGAGCAGGTTTACTCACATGGGAGACTTGAAGAGACACCAGTTGTTGCACTCGGGTGAGAAACCTTATAGCTGCCCTGAGTGCGGGAAGAGTTTTTCTCAGTTGGCGCACCTAAAATCTCACCAACAGACACACACAGGGGAGAAACCTTTCCTCTGCGCTCATTGTGAAAAGACTTTCTCCACTGCTGCCAAGCTGAAGAACCATGAGAGAGTGCACACTGGCGAGAGACCTTACTGCTGCTCCTACTGCCCCAAGCGCTTTGCTCTATCTGGGACACTGGTGAAGCATGAACGACTCCACACAGGAGAAACGCCGTACCAATGTGGAGAATGCGGTAAGGGATTTGCTCAACTGGTGTCCTTGAAAATACATGCCCAGTCACACACTGGAGTCAACTTCTACAACTGTATCCATTGTGACCAGAGCTTCTCCACTTCAACCAAGCTGAAGGAACATCAGAGAATCCACACTGGGGAGAACCTGTACCAATGCACCGAATGTGGGAAGAGTTTCACAATTGAGTCAAAGCTGCTGAAACACCAGAGAGTTCACACTGGAGAGAAACCGTACCAGTGCTCCGGGTGTGGAATGAGGTTCTCGCTCTCTGAGAACCTACTGAGACACCAGCGTAACTCTTCAGGGATCTGTGGTGCTGTGAGCCTTAACCAGGCTACTGAGAGTGGGATTCTACTTCTACAAGATGCTGCTGTCTTCCCGAATATACTGGTCAAGGTCGGTGGAAATCATTATCCTATCAACCAAACTTTTGTCCAAGTTGCTGTGTTCCTCTCAATAAAGCTAAACTTTTGTCCTTCATATTTGGGCCAATCTTTCACCTTTAATTCTAAAGGCCCATATCCCAGACACAGATTAAGACTAGCCCTGGACTAATCATTAGCCTAGTGGTTAGAGCAATGGGCCAGTAACCAAAAGGTTGCTGGATCAAATCCCGAGCTTACAAGGTAAACATCTGTTGTTCTGCCCCTGAACAAGGCAGTTAGCCTATCGGGGAACAGTGGGTTATCATCTTAAGTAAGAATTTGTTCTTAACTGACTTGCCTAGTTAAATAAAGGTAAAATAAAATAAAAAATGTACAAAAATGATCCATTGGGAGACTCTCCATTGAGCGTTTTAGTCAGGACTGTGGTGCAGCAGGGCCAAGCCTCAATACCAGCTGAGCGTGGTTCCCTTAACAAGGGTGAGGCAGCCCTCGAATGGACTCCCTATAGACTTCAAGGTCTGCAGCTCTCACTATGGGGAAAGAGTGTTCTGAAGAGCACATGTCACTTGAGGTTTGGCGAGTCCTGTCCTGCACTGCAGCGTCTGGCTAGTCCTGTCCTGCACTGCAGCGTCTGGCTAGGCTGTCCTGCACTGCAGCGTCTGGCTAGTCCTGTCCTGCACTGGCTAGCGTCCTGCAGCGTCTTGAGTCCTGTCCTGCAGCGTCTGGCTCAGTGACTCTGCCCCCTGCAGTGTCTGCACTGTCTCCTTTGAGTCTCAGTGTCCTGCAGACGTCTTGAGCCTTTTATCTTAATTTGCACTACAGTGTCACCTGTCTCCTTTGAGTCTCAGTGACTCTGCCCCCCTAGACAGTGTGAAACCACTTGCACTGTCTCCTTTGAGTCTCAGTGACTCTGCCCCCTAGACAGTGTGAAACCACTTGCACTGTCTCCTTTGAGTCTCAGTGACTCTGCCCCCTAGACAGTGTGAAACCACTTGCGCTGTCTCCTTTGAGTCTCAGTGACTCTGCCCCCTAGACAGTGTGAAACCACTTGCACTGTCTCCTTTGAGTCTCAGTGACTCTGCCCCCTAGACAGTGTGAAACCACTTGCACTGCTGTCTCTGACTCTGTCTCAGTGAAACCACCTGCTGAGCTGTCACCTGCGCTGAGAACACAGAAGTTTAATCTGTATCCTGGGAAAGTGACTCCAACGTCTCTTAATTCTGGTGGCCAGGGCCTAAAATTAACACCCGCCATCTGCCGGTTTTGTTTCTTAACCTCTTAAGACTCTAGGGGCAGTATTTCATTTTTGGATAAAAAGACGTGCCCGTTTTTAGCGCAATATTTTGTCACGAAAAGATGCTCGACTATGCTTGGAATTGATAGTTTTGGAAAGAAGACACTCTGACGTTTCCAGAACTGCAAAGATTTTCACTGTGAGTGCCATAGAACAAAAGCTACAGGCAAAACCAAGATGTTTGAGCGACCAGGAAATCAACAGGATTTCTGGTACGTTTTCCATGATCGCCTTATATGGCTGTGAATGCGACAGGAATGAACGGACACTTTCTAGCGTTTCCCCAAGGTGTCTGCAGCATTGTGACGTATTTGTAGGCATATCATTGGAAGATTGACCATAAGAGACTACATTTACCAGGGGTCCCGCACGGTGTCTGTATGGAAGTTGGTGCGCAAAAGTCACCTACCAGTATTTTTCCATCCGAATCTGAGAACAATGCAGGCTTCCAGGAACGGCATTTCAATGAAGAGATATATGACAAAACACCTTGAAGATTGATTCAAACAACGTTTTCCATGTTTCAGTCGATATTATGGAGTTAATTCGGAAAAAAGTTTGACGTGTAGGTGACTGAATTTTCGGTTAGTTTCGGTAGCCAAATGCATAGTAACAAACGGAACGTTGTGTCCTACACAAGAATCTTTCAGGAAAAACTGGACATCTGCTATGTAACTGAGAGTCTCCTCATTGAAACATCTGAAGTTCTTCAAAGGTAAATTATTTTATTTGATCCCTTTGCTGGTTTTTGTGAATATGTTGAGTGCTAAATGCTAAGCTAGCTATCACCACTCTTACACAAATTATTGATTTTCTCTGGTTCTAAAGCATATTTTGAAAATCTGAGACGACAGGATTGAGAAAAGGATAAGCTTGAGAGCAGGCATATTTATTTCATTTCATTTGCGATTTTTAGAAATCGCTAACGTTGCGTTATGGTAATGAGCTTGAGGCTATGATTACGTGACCACATGCGGTGTGGGTCGGACTATGAGGTTAACTGGAAAATGAATCGCACAAAGTCCAAGAACTGCGACTCCTATAGCCTATCCCACCTCCTGCTGCAACGCTGCCTGGCTGGGGGCTGAGTTAAAATATTCATTTTTAGAAGTGCTGGGCACAGGTATAAAAGTTTGTCTAATTTACTTGAAAAGAAAAGTCGACTGAAGTGTCACGTTGTTTTTCTTTTCGATCTACGTGGTTTTGTTCACAAGCTAGGTTGGTTTTTCAATGTTTAATGAGTTTCAACATGCTAGGGAAGAGAACGTAGCACTTCTACTAGTCAGAGTCAATCTCACAAGCACAAACATGAGTCCCGTTCCCATGGTGACCCACCGCCCTTAAAACTTCTTATGGCTGGGGCAGTATTGGATGAATAAAGTGCCCAGAGTAAACTGCCTGCTACTCAGTCCCAGAAGCTAAGATATGCATATTATTAGTTAATTTGGATAGAAAACACTCTGAAGTTTCTAAAACTGTTTGAATGATGTCTGTGAGTATAACAGAACTCATATGGCAGGCGAAAATCTGAGAAAAAAATCCAACCAGGAAGTGGGAAATCTGAGGTTTGTAGTTTTTCAACTCATCTCCTATTGAAGATAGTGGGATATTGGTAATCTTGCACTTCCTAGGGCTTCCACTCAATGTCAACAGTGTTTAGAACCTTGTTTGATGCTTCTACTGTGAATGGGGGCCGAATGAGAGGGGAACGAGTCAGAGGGTCTGCCAGGAGCAGCTGACCATGCGCGGTCACGTGATCGTTAGCTCCTAGTAAACGCGTGTCTGCTCTGGCATTATTAATATGGACTACAGGGCTGAACGCGCTAACAAAGAGGTATTTGGACAAATTATTAACTTTATTGAACAAATCAAACATTTATTGTGGAACTGGGATTCCTGGGAGTGCATTCTGATGAAGATCATCAAAGGTAAGTTAATATTTATAACGCTATTTCTGACTAATGTTGACTCCACAACTTGGCGGATATCTGTTTTGGTCTCTGGGTGAGTGCTGTACTCAGATTATTGCATGGTATTTTTCCGTAAAGTAAAAAAAAGAAATCTGAGACACCGGTTGCATAATAAGATAAGTTTATCTAAAGTTCCATGTATAACAGTTGTATCTTTTATCAATGTTTATTATGAGTATTTGTGTAAATTGACTCTGCAAAATCACTGCATGTTTTGGAACTACTGAACATAACACGCCAATGTAAAATGAGATTTTTGGATATTAATATGCACTTTATCGAACAAAACACACATGTATTGTGTAACATGAAGTCCAATGAGTGTCATCTGATGAAGATCAGCAAAGGTTAGTGATTCATTTTATCTCTATTTCTGCTTCATGGCTGTTTTTTTCTGTGACTTGGCGGTGACCTAACATAATCGTTTGGTGTGCTTTCGCTGTAAAGCCTTTTTGAAATTGGACACTGTGGTGGGATTAACAACAAGATTACCTTTTAAAATTGTATAAGATACTTGTATGTTTGCTGAATTTGAATCATGAGATTTCTGTTTGAATTTGGCGCCCTGCACTTTCACTGGCTGATTTAACGGGGTCACAAAAGAGTGATTGGACTAAATACCACATTACTTTTTACGAGCAACACATGTATTGTTTTTGAAACATTACAAAGCAGATCTGTTTTTTTGTGTTTTGTTGGTGTCATTTAAACAGGATATTAATAGTTTAGCTGGTAAGACATTTTAGTGGCTGGTGGACCAGAAATAACATTTTAAGGCCATTTGAACCATTTTGATTGTTATTCTCCATCCTAAATAAACGTTTATTATTTTCTCACCAGGCTGGACACAAACCCACAGAGTCTCTGCCTTCTGACCAGAGCCATAGTGAATCCTCCACTCAAACTGCTGGGATGACTGTTAACATTAAAGAGGAGGAGCAAACACTTGGACTGAAGATTAAAACTGAAGAACTGGAGGAGGAGGACGAAGAAGAAGAGGAGGAGGAGGAAGTTGTTGGGCTGATTAATTCTGATGGAGAAGAAATGGACTGGGATTCTTCTCTTCTTGGTATGTTGAGATGAGTTTGTGAGTCAGGTAAACTTTCCCAAAATGCCCAGGTTTTTCAGAAATCCTGGTTGGAAGATTCCCGGAATCAGGAGGGAATAAACAGGAAATCCGGAATCCTCCAGCCAGGATTTCAGTAAAACCTGGGGATTTTCTCTTGACTCGTCTGCTGCTTTGTTTAACCTGTTCCAATTTTTTTCACACAGGATATAATCCCAGTCAGAGTTCTGACATTGAAGAGAGTCCCTCTACATCAGGAGAACCTGAACATCACCAGGAGAATCACACAGCTAAGAGCTCTCACTGCTGTTCAGTGTGTGGAAAAGACTGCCAAAAATTATCGGCGCTACAAAAACACATGAGAATTCACACAGGAGAGAAGCCTTACCCCTGTACTTTGTGTGGAAACCAATTCCGTGAGAAGGGACACCTGAAAGCACACCTGAAAACTCACACTGGAGAGAAACCTTACCACTGCCCCGCCTGTGGGATGAAGTTCGCCCATTTGGGAGCCATGAAAATACACCTGCTGACACACACTGGAGAGAAACCTTACCCCTGCTCTGTGTGTGGGAAGAGTTTTACCCAGTCATCGCGTTTGAAGCAACATTTCCGGACGCACACAGGAGAGAAACCTTACTCCTGCTCTGTATGCAGGAAGAGTTTTGCAAGACCAGCAGACCTTAAAGTACACCACAGAGACCACACAGGGGAGAAACCTTACAGCTGCACTGAATGTGGCCAGAGCTTCACCAGTTCCCACAACCTATGGAAACATCAGAAGACCCATCTACCACCTGGACTACCACAACCTGTTGAGTTTGACAACCACAACCAAACACCAGAGATGAATGCTAAAAACGAAGGACTGAAGGAGGAAGATGAGGAGGAGGAGGAATTTAGTGTTCTGATCAATTCTGATGGAGAAGAAGTTGGATTGGACTTGGATCCTCCTCGTTTCAATCCTCCTCTGAGTTCTGAGGAAGAGGAGAGTCCGTCAACATCAGGAGAAACTGAACAGCACAAGGTGAACCACAATACGGCTCTGAGGTACAGCTGCTCTGTGTGTGGGAAGCAGTTCAACCACAAAGGACATCTGCGAAGACACGAGAGTGTACATTCAGTTGAAAAACCTTATGGTTGCTCAGACTGCGACAAGATGTTCGGTTCCACCATAGCTCTGAATAGACACAAGAAGTTACACAGAGAAGAGAAACCTCACATTTGCACAGTGTGTGGGAAAGGTTTTGTTCAACTGTCACGTTTGAAGGAACACTACCCGACGCACTCTGGAGAGAAACCGCACTGCTGCTCTGTGTGTGGGAAGCGCTTCACAACTGCTTCGTACCTCAAAACGCACAGCAAAGTCCACCTGGGGAGAGTCCCTATACCTGTAACATATGTAGGAGAGATTGCCAGAAGTTGTCCGCATTCAAGTTACACATGAGGATCCACACAGGAGAGAAGCCCTTCAGTTGCTCTGTGTGCGAGAAGCAGTTCACTCAGAAAAGACATCTGCAAGACCACCAGAAAGTACACACTGGAGAGAAACCGTACCCCTGCACCCACTGTGACAAGCGGTTCAGCTTCTCCTCTGCCTTGAAAAGACACCAGCAGTTACACACAGGAGAAAAACCCCACTGCTGCTTTGTGTGTGGGAATAGTTTCTCTCAAGCAGGGCGCCTGAAAGAACACCTACAGACGCACTCGGGAGAGAGACCTTTCTCCTGCTCTGTCTGCGAGAAAACCTTCAGAAAAGCTTCTGAACTCACGATACACAACAGATCTCACACAGGAGAGAGACCGTACAGCTGTGCCGAATGTGGTAAGACATTCACCAGTTCTATGAAGCTGGGACGACACAAGAAGATCCATCAGAACACAAAAACTGAAGAGGTTCTGACTAAAGATGTGAAGAGAAGAGTATTGATGATGATGAAGTGGAGACTGCCTCCGCAGTTAGTGGATGCTAGTAGGGTGAAGAGGAGGAGCCTCTACAGTTAGTGGATGCTAGTAGGGTGAAGAGGAGGAGGAGGAGCCTCTACAGTTAGTGGATGCTAGTAGGGTGAAGAGGAGAAGGAGGAGGAGCCTCTACAGTTAGTGGATGCTAGTAGGGTGAAGAGGAGAAGGAGGAGGAGCCTCTACAGTTAGTGGATGCTAGTAGGGTGAAGAGAGAAGGAGGAGCCTCTACAGTTAGTGGATGCTAGTAGGGTGGATAATCGTGATGATTGATGACCGTTGGTCTCCTAACGAGGTGCCGGTTTAGACTGGGAATGATGAACAATGATGACCTCATAATGTAAAAAAAATATATATATCTGCACACTGATGCATGTTTCCAAGAATTGTATTTTTATTTTAAGTGAGCAATGTTTTTGTGAAAGGTTAATGGTTTCAAGATTAAGCCAATTTGTATCAAATACATTTAAACTATTAAAAAAAAGAGAAAGCATGAAAAGGTGCATAAAGACAGCAGACTGAACAGTATAAAGCAGATTAACAACATACTATCACACATCAGTCAATCCAACGTGAGAAATGACATGAGCCAACAAGCTGGTGGAATCTATAAACATTTTAATAAAATGATCATTGTTCTTTCTATTTTATTATGGTTAATTCATGTGATTAATATGCTAATTATGCAACAATCCAAATATTAAGTTTGTAGTCCATAGAATAGCTCTTCCCTGTTCTTAACACTTTACAATAACTTGTCTTTTAATATCAATGTTCACAATCTTAGCAAACAATGTTAGTTGTTTTAGAAAGTAGGATATTGCTGAAAGAAGCGTGTGTGTGTGTGTGGGCAATCATTTCAGAATGAGGTGTTTGTGGAATATTGATATGGATGTGATGTCATAATCATGTTACGTGATGTCATAATCATGTTACGTGATGTCATAATCATGTTATGTGAACAATGGAAATAAAAGTATAGATGGTGAATGTGCCAGTCCTTTCATTGTCCGGAGTCGGCACGTGTTGTTGATGACATTTACACTATGGCATGCCACTATTACCACACCTCTCAACACATGTGGTTTCTGGTTTTAGTGGAGAGGATCTAGCCTGGTACAACCATCCAGAGGTCTCGTGAGCTTGCTTTCCGATTCGCTACAGCGGTAATCAGTCTGGTAATGCCATGCGCAGGTGGCGCCGTCCTGCTTCATGCTCCCGGGGGTCCTTGTCCCCATCTTTTTTTGAACTTGCTTTGACAATTCTATCATCAAATTTGTGAAATATTATAAACTTGATGGTATATTGGCATATACCACACCCCCTCGGACCTTATTGCTTTACTATACCAAGGCTGTCAGCCAATCAGCATTCAGATTATATTCTTCTTTGTGGATGAATGTACTTCTCCCAGATGAATTTGATGATGTTTTTACAATGAAGACCATTCAAAACCATTCAAAACTCCTACAAAAGGGAATGGCTACTTCCTGGAAAACGACGGATCACTTTTGTACCGTATACACAAGGCTAGCATTGGAAGGGCGAGAAGTGTGGGGGACGATCGAGAGGATGAGTGGGGTTCAGAAGGGATAGGATCCCGTGTTGACCAGTGGGAGGATATGGGCAGTAAGAGAGGAGGAAGCGGAGACGATGGCTAAAGCCTTTCTCCTCTGTCAGAAGGAGAGAGAGACCGAGAGGGGAACCACCCTACTATGGTAGAGGGCAATAGGCTGGGTTTCTCTGTCAGAAGGAGAGAGAGAACGAGAGGGGAACCACCCTACTATGGTAGAGATGAAGAGGGCAATAGGCTGGGTTTCTCTGTTAGGAGAGAGAACGAGAGGGGAACCACCCTACTATGGTAGAGGTGAAGAGGGCAATAGGCTGGGTTCCTCTGTCAGAAGGAGAGAGAGAACGAGAGGGGAACCACCCTACTATGGTAGAGGTGAAGAGGGCAATAGGCTGGGTTCCTCTGTCAGAACGAGAGGGGAACCACCCTACTATGGTAGAGGTGAAGAGGGCAATAGGCTGGGTTCCTCTGTCAGAAGGAGAGAGAGAACGAGAGGGGAACCACCCTACTATGGTAGAGATGAAGAGGGCAATAGGCTGGGTTTCTCTGTCAGAAGGAGAGAGAACGAGAGGGGAACCACCCTACTATGGTAGAGGGCAATAGGCTGGGTTTCTCTGTCAGAAGGAGAGAGAGAACGAGAGGGGAACCACCCTACTATGGTAGAGATGAAGAGGGCAATAGGCTGGGTTTCTCTGTCAGAAGGAGAGAGAGAACGAGAGGGGAACCACCCTACTATGGTAGAGGTGTAGAGGGCAATAGGCTGGGTTTCTCTGTCAGAAGGAGAGAGAACGAGAGGGGAACCACCCTACTATGGTAGAGGGCAATAGGCTGGGTTTCTCTGTCAGAAGGAGAGAGAGAACGAGAGGGGAACCACCCTACTATGGTAGAGGTGTAGAGGGCAATAGGCTGGGTTTCTCTGTTAGGAGAGAGAGAACGAGAGGGGAACCACCCTACTATGGTAGAGATGAAGAGGGCAATAGGCTGGGTTTCTCTGTCAGAAGGAGAGATAGAACGAGAGGGGAACCACCCTACTATGGTAGAGGACAATAGGCTGGGTTTCTCTGTTAGAAGGAGAGAGGGAACGAGAGGGGAACCACCCTACTATGGTAGAGGTGTAGAGGGCAATAGGCTGGGTTCTCTGTTAGGAGAGAGAGAACGAGAGGGGAACCACCCTACTATGGTAGAGATGAAGAGGGCAATAGGCTGGGTTTCTCTGTCAGAAGGAGAGAGAGAACGAGAGGGGAACCACCCTACTATGGTAGAAGGAAATAGGCTGGGTTTCTCTGTCAGAAGGAGAGAGAGAATGAGAGGGGAACCACCCTACTATGGTAGAGGTGTAGAGGGCAATAGGCTGGGTTTCTCTGTTAGGGGAACCACCCTACTATGGTAGAGATGAAGAGGGCAATAGGCTGGGTTTCTCTGTCGAGAGGGGAACCACCCTACTATGGTAGAGGACAATAGGCTGGGTTTCTCTGTTAGAAGGAGAGAGGGAACGAGAGGGGAACCACCCTACTATGGTAGAGGTGTAGAGGGCAATAGGCTGGGTTCTCTGTTAGGAGAGAGAGAACGAGAGGGGAACCACCCTACTATGGTAGAGATGAAGAGGGCAATAGGCTGGGTTTCTCTGTCAGAAGGAGAGAGAGAACGAGAGGGGAACCACCCTACTATGGTAGAAGGAAATAGGCTGGGTTTCTCTGTCAGAAGGAGAGAGAGAATGAGAGGGGAACCACCCTACTATGGTAGAGATCAAAAGGGCAATAGGCTGGGTTTATTTTTTTTGTACCTTTTATTTTGACAGGGAGTCTAAGCTGAGACCGAGGTCTCTTTCCCAGATGAGCCCTGGATAGCACCACAATACTGGGGTGGCAGGGTAGCCTAGTGGTTAGAGTGTTCCATGTGCTTATTTAGGACAAATGTGTTTACATCCCTGTTAGTGAGCATTTCTCATTTGCCAAGATAATCCATCCACTTGACAGGTGTGGAATATCAAGAAGCTGATTAAACAGCATGATCATTACACAGGTGCACCTTGTGCTGGGGACAATAAAAAGCCACTCTAAAATGAGCAGTTTTGTCACACAAGACAATGCCACAGATGTCTCAAGTTTTGAGGCAGCGTGCAATTGGCCTGCTGCCTGCAGGAATGTCCACCAGAGCTGCTGCCAGAGAATTTAACATTTCTCTATCATAATGTTGTTTTAGAGAATTTGGCAGTACATTCGAACCACAGACCACTTGTAACCACGACATCCGGTTTCTTCACCTTCTGGATGGTCTGAGACCAGCCACCTGGACAGCTGATGAAACTGTGGGTTTGCACAACTGAATAATTTCTGCACAAACTGTCAGAACCCATCTCACGTAAGCTCATCTGGGTGCTTGTCGTCCTTACCAGTGTCTTGACCTGACTGCAGGTCGGCATTGTAACCGACTTCAGTGGGCAAATGCTCACCTTCGATGGTCACTGGCCTCGCTGGAGAAGTGTGTTCTTCACGGATGAATCCTGGTTTTAACTGTACCGGGCAGATGGCGTGTAATGTGTATGGTGTCATGTGGATCCGCCGCCATCACCTCATGTTTCAGCATGATAATACAACGCCCCATGTCCTGAGGATCTGTACGCAATTCCTGGAAGCTGAAAATGTCCGTTCATCCATGGCCTGCACACTCACCAGACATGTCACCCATTAGCATGTTTGGGATGCTCTGGATCGACATATATACGACAGAGTGTTCCAGTCTTTGCCAAATGGACACACTGATTACACCGTGATCAATTGGTGGCTAAAGAAATGAGCGCATGGAAGTCTTAGATGGCCTCGATAGGCCGATGCAGCAGTAGGACTATAACTCCCGTCATCACCTGAGTAACACACATAGAGGTCTAAAGCCCACAGATGACAACAGAACATCCTGATATATTCAGGTTCTTTCAGTCACATTGATCTCTACTCTGCATGTCTGCCTCCCTTTCCATTTGTCAGTCACATTGATCTCTACTCTGCATGTCTGCCTCCCTTTCCATTTGTCAGTCACATTGATCTCTACTCTGCATGTCTGCCTCCCTTTCCATTTGTCAGTCACATTGATCTCTACTCTGCATGTCTGCCTCCCTTTCCATTTGTCAGTCACATTGATCTCTACTCTGCATGTCTGCCTCCCTTTCCATTTGTCTCGACTTGAGCTTATTGCTAGGGAAGTGTAATGTTGTATTGCCCGAGTGGCGCAGTGGTCTAAGGCACTGCATCTCAGTGCTTGAGACGTCACTGCAGTCCCCGGTTTGAATCCAGACTGCATCACATCCAGCCGTGATTGGGAGTCCCGTCAGGTAGTACACAATTGGCCAGTTTTGACTGGGCGGAGGCTGTCATTGTAAATAAGAATTTGTTCTTAACTGACTTGCCTAGTTAAATAATTCTGTAGAGCTGAGAGCATTCTGGAGAGAGACCCCCACATTCCCCCTTCTTCCTGTCTCAGCCATAAACTCAAGACACATTATCTTCACACATTTCAGATGCTTTTTACTGACAGACACAAGTCAATAATTAGCTAGGCTTGATTATAATCAGCTAGGCCAAGTCAATAATCAGCTAGGCCAAGTCAATAATCAGCTAGGCTTGATTATGATCAGCTAGGCCAAGTCAATAATCAGCTCGGCCTGATTATAATCAGCTAGGCCAAGTCAATAATCAGCTAGGCTTGATTATAATCAGCTAGGCCAAGTCAATAATCAGCTAGGCCAAGTCAATAATCAGCTAGGCCAAGTCAATAATCAGCTAGGCCTGATTATAATCAGCTAGGCCAAGTCAATAATCAGCTCGGTTTGATTATAATCAGCTAGGCCAAGTCAATAATCAGCTAGGCTTGATTATAATCAGCTAGGCCAAGTCGATAATCAGCTAGGCCAAGTCAATAATCAGCTAGGCCAAGTCAATAATCAGCTAGGCCTGATTATAATCAGCTAGGCCAAGTCAATAATCAGCTAGGCTTGATTATAATCAGCTAGGCCAAGTCAATAATCAGCTAGGCCAAGTCAATAATCAGCTAGGCCTGATTATAATCAGCTAGGCCTGATTATAATCAGCTAGGCCAAGTCAATAATCAGCTAGGCTTGATTATAATCAGCTAGGCCAAGTCAATAATCAGCTAGGCTTGATTATAATCAGCTAGGCCAAGTCAATAATCAGCTAGGCCAAGTCAATAATCAGCTAGGCCAAGTCAATAATCAGCTAGGCCAAGTCAATAATCAGCTAGGCTTGATTATAATCTGCTAGGCCAAGTCATTAATCAGCTAGGCCAAGTCAATAATCAGCTAGGCTTGATTATAATCAGCTAGGCCAAGTCAATAATCAGCTAAGCTTGATTATAATCAGCTAGGCCAAGTCAATAATCAGCTCGGCCTGATTATAATCAGCTAGGCCAAGTCAATAATCAGCTAGGCCAAGTCAATAATCAGCTAGGCCAAGTCAATAATCAGCTCGGCCTGATTATAATCAGCTAGGCCAAGTCAATAATCAGCTCGGCCTGATTATAATCAGCTAGGCCAAGTCAATAATCAGCTAGGCCAAGTCAATAATCAGCTCAGCCTGATTATAATCAGCTAGGCCAAGTCAATAATCAGCTAGGCTTGATTATAATCAGCTAGGCCAAGTCAATAATCAGCTAGGCCAAGTCAATAATCAGCTAGGCCAAGTCAATAATCAGCTAGGCTTGATTATAATCAGCTAGGCCAAGTCAATAATCAGCTAGGCCTGATTATAATCAGCTAGGCCAAGTCAATAATCAGCTCGGCTTGATTATAATCAGCTAGGCCAAGTCAATAATCAGCTAGGCTTGATTATAATCAGCTAGGCCAAGTCAATAATCAGCTAGGCTTGATTATAATCAGCTAGGCCAAGTCAATAATCAGCTAGGCTTGATTATAATCAGCTAGGCCAAGTCGACAATCAGCTAGGCCAAGTCAATAATCAGCTAGGCCAAGTCAATAATCAGCTAGGCCTGATTATAATCAGCTAGGCCAAGTCAATAATCAGCTAGGCTTGATTATAATCAGCTAGGCCAAGTCAATAATCAGCTAGGCCAAGTCAATAATCAGCTAGGCCTGATTATAATCAGCTAGGCCAAGTCAATAATCAGCTAGGCTTGATTATAATCAGCTAGGCCAAGTCAATAATCAGCTAGGCTTGATTATAATCAGCTAGGCCAAGTCAATAATCAGCTAGGCCAAGTCAATAATCAGCTAGGCCAAGTCAATAATCAGCTAGGCCAAGTCAATAATCAGCTAGGCTTGATTATAATCTGCTAGGCCAAGTCATTAATCAGCTAGGCCAAGTCAATAATCAGCTAGGCTTGATTATAATCAGCTAGGCCAAGTCAATAATCTGCTAGGCCTGATTATAATCAGCTGGGCCAAGTCAATAATCAGCTAGGCTTGATTATAATCAGCTAGGCCAAGTCAATAATCAGCTAGGCTTGATTATAATCAGCTGGGCCAAGTCAATAATCTGCTAGGCCTGATTATAATCAGCTAGGCCAAGTCAATAATCAGCTAGGCCAAGTCAATAATTAGCTAGGCTTGATTATAATCAGCTGGGCCAAGTCAATAATCTGCTAGGCCTGATTATAATCAGCTAGGCCAAATCGATAATCTGCTAGGCCTGATTATAATCAGCTAGGCCAAGTCAATAATCAGATAGGCTTGATTATAATCAGCTGGGCCAAGTCAATAATCTGCTAGGTTTGATTATAATCAGCTAGGCCAAGTCAATAATCAGCTAGGCCAAGTCAATAATTAGCTAGGCTTGATTATAATCAGCTGGGCCAAGTCAATAATCTGCTAGGCTTGATTATAATCAGCTAGGCCAAGTCAATAATCAGCTAGGCCAAGTCAATAATTAGCTAGGCTTGATTATAATCAGCTGGGCCAAGTCAATAATCTGCTAGGCTTGATTATAATCAGCTAGGCCAAGTCAATAATCAGCTAGGCCAAGTCAATAATTAGCTAGGCTTGATTATAATCAGCTGGGCCAAGTCAATAATCAGCTAGGCTTGATTATAATCAGCTGGGCCAAGTCAATAATCTGCTGGGCCAAGTCAATAATCAGCTAGGCCAAGTCAATAATCAGATAGGCCAAGTCAATAATCAGCTAGGCCAAGTCAATAATCAGCTAGGCCTGATTATAATCAGCTAGGCCAAGTCAATAATCAGCTAGGCCTGATTATAATCAGCTAGGCCAAGTCAATAATCAGCTAGGCCAAGTCAATAATCAGCTAGGCCTGATTATAATCAGCTAGGCCAAGTCAATAATCAGCTCGGCTTGATTATAATCAGCTAGGCCAAGTCAATAATCAGCTAGGCTTGATTATAATCAGCTAGGCCAAGTCAATAATCAGCTAGGCTTGATTATAATCAGCTAGGCCAAGTCAATAATCAGCTAGGCTTGATTATAATCAGCTAGGCCAAGTCGATAATCAGCTAGGCCAAGTCAATAATCAGCTAGGCCTGATTATAATCAGCTAGGCCAAGTCAATAATCAGCTAGGCTTGATTATAATCAGCTAGGCCAAGTCAATAATCAGCTAGGCCAAGTCAATAATCAGCTAGGCCTGATTATAATCAGCTAGGCCAAGTCAATAATCAGCTAGGCTTGATTATAATCAGCTAGGCCAAGTCAATAATCAGCTAGGCTTGATTATAATCAGCTAGGCCAAGTCAATAATCAGCTAGGCCAAGTCAATAATCAGCTAGGCCAAGTCAATAATCAGCTAGGCCAAGTCAATAATCAGCTAGGCTTGATTATAATCTGCTAGGCCAAGTCATTAATCAGCTAGGCCAAGTCAATAATCAGCTAGGCTTGATTATAATCAGCTAGGCCAAGTCAATAATCTGCTAGGCCTGATTATAATCAGCTGGGCCAAGTCAATAATCAGCTAGGCTTGATTATAATCAGCTAGGCCAAGTCAATAATCAGCTAGGCTTGATTATAATCAGCTGGGCCAAGTCAATAATCTGCTAGGCCTGATTATAATCAGCTAGGCCAAGTCAATAATCAGCTAGGCCAAGTCAATAATTAGCTAGGCTTGATTATAATCAGCTGGGCCAAGTCAATAATCTGCTAGGCCTGATTATAATCAGCTAGGCCAAATCGATAATCTGCTAGGCCTGATTATAATCAGCTAGGCCAAGTCAATAATCAGATAGGCTTGATTATAATCAGCTGGGCCAAGTCAATAATCTGCTAGGTTTGATTATAATCAGCTAGGCCAAGTCAATAATCAGCTAGGCCAAGTCAATAATTAGCTAGGCTTGATTATAATCAGCTGGGCCAAGTCAATAATCTGCTAGGCTTGATTATAATCAGCTAGGCCAAGTCAATAATCAGCTAGGCCAAGTCAATAATTAGCTAGGCTTGATTATAATCAGCTGGGCCAAGTCAATAATCTGCTAGGCTTGATTATAATCAGCTAGGCCAAGTCAATAATCAGCTAGGCCAAGTCAATAATTAGCTAGGCTTGATTATAATCAGCTGGGCCAAGTCAATAATCAGCTAGGCTTGATTATAATCAGCTGGGCCAAGTCAATAATCTGCTGGGCCAAGTCAATAATCAGCTAGGCCAAGTCAATAATCAGATAGGCCAAGTCAATAATCAGCTAGGCCAAGTCAATAATCAGCTAGGCCTGATTATAATCAGCTAGGCCAAGTCAATAATCAGCTAGGCCTGATTATAATCAGCTAGGCCAAGTCAATAATCAGCTAGGCCAAGTCAATAATCAGCTAGGCCTGATTATAATCAGCTAGGCCAAGTCAATAATCAGCTAGGCTTGATTATAATCAGCTGGGCCAAGTCAATAATCTGCTAGGCTTGATTATAATCAGCTAGGCCAAGTCAATAATCAGCTAGGCCAAGTCAATAATTAGCTAGGCGTGATTATAATCAGCTGGGCCAAGTCAATAATCAGCTAGGCCTGATTATAATCAGCTGGGCCAAGTCAATAATCTGCTAGGCCTGATTATAATCAGCTAGGCCAAGTCAATAATCAGCTAGGCTTGATTATAATCAGCTGGGCCAGGTCAATAATCTGCTGGGCCAAGTCAATAATCAGCTAGGCCAAGTCAATAATCAGCTAGGCCAAGTAAATAATTAGCTAGGCGTGATTATAATCAGCTGGGCCAAGTCAATAATCAGCTAGGCCTGATTATAATCAGCTAGGCCAAGTCAATAATCAGCTAGGCCTGATTATAATCAGCTAGGCCAAGTCAATAATCAGCTAGGCCTGATTATAATCAGCTAGGCCAAGTCAATAATCAGCTAGGCGAAATCAATAATCAGCTCGGCCTGATTATAATCAGCTAGGCCAAGTCAATAATCAGCTAGGCCTGATTATAATCAGCTAGGCCAAGTCAATAATCAGCTAGGCCAAGTCAATAATCAGCTAGGCCTGATTATAATCAGCTAGGCCAAGTCAATAATTAGCTAGGCTTGATTATAATCAGCTGGGCCAAGTCAATAATCTGCTAGGCTTGATTATAATCAGCTAGGCCAAGTCAATAATCAGCTAGGCCAAGTCAATAATTAGCTAGGCTTGATTATAATCAGCTGGGCCAAGTCAATAATCAGCTAGGCTTGATTATAATCAGCTGGGCCAAGTCAATAATCTGCTAGGCCAAGTTATAATCAGCTAGGCCAAGTCAATAATCAGCTAGGCCAAGTGATTATAATCAGCTAGGCCAGGTCAATAATCAGCTAGGCCTGATTATAATCAGCTAGGCCAAGTCAATAATCAGCTAGGCCTGATTATAATATAATCAATAATCAGCTAGGCCAAGTCAATAATCAGCTAGGCCTTGATTATAATCAGCTAGGCCAAGTCAATAATCAGCTAGGCCTGATTATAATCAGCTAGGCCAAGTCAATAATCAGCTAGGCCTGATTATAATCAGCTAGGCCAAGTCAATAATCAGCTAGGCCAAGTCAATAATCGTGATTATAATCAGCTAGGCCAAGTCAATAATCAGCTAGGCCTGATTATAATCAGCTAGGCCAAGTCAATAATCAGCTAGGCCTGATTATAATCAGCTAGGCCAAGTCAATAATCAGCTAGGCTTGATTATAATCAGCTGGGCCAGTCAATAATCAGCTGGGCCAATTATAATCAGCTAGGCCAAGTCAATAATCAGCTAGGCCAAGCCTGATTATAATCAGCTAGGCCAAGTCAATAATCAGCTAGCCTGATTATAATCAGCTAGGCCAAGTCAATAATCAGCTAGGCCAAGTCCTTGATTATAATCAGCTAGGCCAAGTCATAATCAGCTGCTAGGCTTGATTATAATCAGCTAGGCCAAGTCAATAATCAGCTAGGCCAAGTCAATAATTAGCTAGGCTTGATTATAATCAGCTAGGCCAAGTCAATAATCAGCTAGGCTTGATTATAATCAGCTAGGCCAAGTCAATAATCAGCTAGGCCAAGGCCTGATTATAATCAGCTAGGCCAAGTCAATAATCAGCTAGGCTTGATTATAATCAGCTAGGCCAAGTCAATAATCAGCAATAATCAGCTAGGCCAAGTCAATAATCAGATAGGCCAAGTCAATAATCAGCTAGGCCAAGTCAATAATCAGCTAGGCCTGATTATAATCAGCTAGGCCAAGTCAATAATCAGCTAGGCCTGATTATAATCAGCTAGGCCAAGTCAATAATCAGCTAGGCCAAGTCAATAATCTAGGCCTGATTATAATCAGCTAGGCCAAGTCAATAATCAGCTCGGCCTGATTATAATCAGCTAGGCCAAGTCAATAATCAGCTAGGCTTGATTATAATCAGCTAGGCCAAGTCAATAATCAGCTAGGCTTGATTATAATCAGCTAGGCCAAGTCAATAATCAGCTAGGCCTGATTATAATCAGCTAGGCCAAGTCAATAATCAATAATCAGCTAGGCCTGATTATAATCAGCTAGGCCAAGTCAATAATCAGCTAGGCCTGATTATAATCAGCTAGGCCAAGTCAATAATCAGCTAGGCCAAGTCAATAATCAGCTAGGCCTGATTATAATCAGCTAGGCCAAGTCAATAATCAGCTAGGCCTGATTATAATCAGCTAGGCCAAGTCAATAATCAGCTAGGCTTGATTATAATCAGCTAGGCCAAGTCAATAATCAGCTAGGCCAAGTCAATAATCAGCTAGGCCAAGTCAATAATCAGCTAGGCCAAGTCAATAATCAGCTAGGCTTGATTATAATCTGCTAGGCCAAGTCATTAATCAGCTAGGCCAAGTCAATAATCAGCTAGGCTTGATTATAATCAGCTAGGCCAAGTCAATAATCTGCTAGGCCTGATTATAATCAGCTGGCCAAGTCAATAATCAGCTAGGCTTGATTATAATCAGCTAGGCCAAGTCAATAATCAGCTAGGCTTGATTATAATCAGCTGGGCCAAGTCAATAATCTGCTAGGCCTGATTATAATCAGCTAGGCCAAGTCAATAATCAGCTAGGCCAAGTCAATAATTAGCTAGGCTTGATTATAATCAGCTGGGCCAAGTCAATAATCTGCTAGGCCTGATTATAATCAGCTAGGCCAAATCGATAATCTGCTAGGCCTGATTATAATCAGCTAGGCCAAGTCAATAATCAGATAGGCTTGATTATAATCAGCTGGGCCAAGTCAATAATCTGCTAGGCTTGATTATAATCAGCTAGGCCAAGTCAATAATCAGCTAGGCCAAGTCAATAATTAGCTAGGCTTGATTATAATCAGCTGGGCCAAGTCAATAATCTGCTAGGCTTGATTATAATCAGCTAGGCCAAGTCAATAATCAGCTAGGCCAAGTCAATAATTAGCTAGGCTTGATTATAATCAGCTGGGCCAAGTCAATAATCTGCTAGGCTTGATTATAATCAGCTAGGCCAAGTCAATAATCAGCTAGGCCAAGTCAATAATTAGCTAGGCTTGATTATAATCAGCTGGGCCAAGTCAATAATCAGCTAGGCTTGATTATAATCAGCTGGGCCAAGTCAATAATCTGCTGGGCCAAGTCAATAATCAATAATCAGATAGGCCAAGTCAATAATCAGCTAGGCCAAGTCAATAATCAGCTAGGCCTGATTATAATCAGCTAGGCCAAGTCAATAATCAGCTAGGCCTGATTATAATCAGCTAGGCCAAGTCAATAATCAGCTAGGCCAAGTCAATAATCAGCTAGGCCTGATTATAATCAGCTAGGCCAAGTCAATAATCAGCTAGGCTTGATTATAATCAGCTGGGCCAAGTCAATAATCTGCTAGGCTTGATTATAATCAGCTAGGCCAAGTCAATAATCAGCTAGGCCAAGTCAATAATTAGCTAGGCGTGATTATAATCAGCTGGGCCAAGTCAATAATCAGCTAGGCCTGATTATAATCAGCTGGGCCAAGTCAATAATCAGCCTGATTATAATCAGCTAGGCCAAGTCAATAATCAGCTAGGCTTGATTATAATCAGCTGGGCCAAGTCAATAATCTGCTGGGCAAGTCAATAATCAGCTAGGCCAAGTCAATAATCAGCTAGGCCAAGTAAATAATTAGCTAGGCGTGATTATAATCAGCTAGGCCAAGTCAATAAAGCTAGGCCTGATTATAATCAGCTAGGCCAAGTCAATAATCAGCTAGGCCTGATTATAATCAGCTAGGCCAAGTCAATAATCAGCAGGCCTGATTATAATCAGCTAGGCCAAGTCAATAATCAGCTAGGCGAAATCAATAATCAGCTCGGCCTGATTATAATCAGCTAGGCCAAGTCAATAATCAGCTAGGCCTGATTATAATCAGCTAGGCCAAGTCAATAATCAGCTAGGCCAAGTCAATAATCAGCTAGGCCTGATTATAATCAGCTAGGCCAAGTCAATAATTAGCTAGGCTTGATTATAATCAGCTGGGCCAAGTCAATAATCTGCTAGGCTTGATTATAATCAGCTAGGCCAAGTCAATAATCAGCTAGGCCAAGTCAATAATTAGCTAGGCTTGATTATAATCAGCTGGGCCAAGTCAATAATCAGCTAGGCCTGATTATAATCAGCTGGGCCAAGTCAATAATCTGCTGGGCCAAGCCTGAGTCAATCAATCAAGTCAATAATCAGCTAGGCCAAGTCAATAATCAGCTAGGCCTGATTATAATCAGCTAGGCCAAGTCAATAATCAGCTAGGCCTGATTATAATCAGCTAGGCCAAGTCAATAATCAGCTAGGCCAAGTCAATAATCAGCTAGGCCTGATTATAATCAGCTAGGCCAAGTCAATAATCAGCTAGGCTTGATTATAATCAGCTGGGCCAAGTCAATAATCTGCTAGGCTTGATTATAATCAGCTAGGCCAAGTCAATAATCAGCTAGGCCAAGTCAATAATTAGCTAGGCGTGATTATAATCAGCTGGGCCAAGTCAATAATCAGCTAGGCCTGATTATAATCAGCTAGGCCAAGTCAATAATCAGCTAGGCCTGATTATAATCAGCTAGGCCAAGTCAATAATCAGCTAGGCCTGATTATAATCAGCTAAGGCCAAGTCAATAATCAGCTAGGCCAAGTCAATAATCAGCTAGGCCAAGTAAATAATCAGCTAGATTATAATCAGCTGGGCCAAGTCAATAATCAGCTAGGCCTGATTATAATCAGCTAGGCCAAGTCAATAATCAGCTAGGCCTGATTATAATCAGCTAGGCCAAGTCAATAATCAGCTAGGCCTGATTATAATCAGCTAGGCCAAGTCAATAATCAGCAGGCCAAATCAATAATCAGCTCGGCCTGATTATAATCAGCTAGGCCAAGTCAATAATCAGCTCAGGCCTGATTATAATCAGCTAGGCCAAGTCAATAATCAGCTCAGCTAGGCCTGATTATAATCAGCTAGGCCAAGTCAATAATCAGCTAGCCTGACTATAATCAGCTAGGCCAAGTTAATAATCAGCTGATTATAATCAGCTAGGCCAAGTCAATAATCAGCTGATTATAATCAGCTAGGCCAAGTCAATAATCAGCTCGGCCTGATTATAAATCAAGTCAATAATCAGCTAGGCCAAGTCAATAATCAGCTCGGCCTGATTATAATCAGCTAGGCCAAGTCAATAATCAGCTCGGCCTGATTATAATCAGCTAGGCCAAGTCAATAATCAGCTAGGCTTGATTATAATCAGCTAGGCCAAGTCAATAATCAGCTAGGCCTGATTATAATCAGCTAGGCCAAGTCAATAATCAGCTAGGCCTGATTATAATCAGCTAGGCCAAGTCAATAATCAGCTCGGCCTGATTATAATCAGCTAGGCCAAGTCAATAATCAGCTAGGCCTGATTATAATCAGCTAGGCCAAGTCAATAATCAGCTCGGCCTGATTATAATCAGCTAGGCCAAGTCAATAATCAGCTCGGCCTGATTATAATCAGCTAGGCCAAGTCAATAATCAGCTTGGCCTGATTATAAACAGCTAGGCCAAGTCAATAATCAGCTAGGCTTGATTATAATCAGCTAGGCCAAGTCAATAATCAGCTCGGCCTGATTATAATCAGTCAATAATCAGCCAAGTCATTATAATCAGCTAGGCCAAGTCAATAATCAGCTAGGCCAAGTCAATAATCAGCTCGGCCTGATTATAATCAGCTAGGCCAAGTCAATAATCAGCTCGGCCTGATTATAATCAGCTAGGCCAAGTCAATAATCAGCTAGGCCAAGTCAATAATCAGCTAGGCCAAGTCAATAATCAGCTCGGCCTGATTATAATCAGCTAGGCCAAGTCAATAATCAGCTAGGCCAATTCAATAATCAGCTAGGCCAAGTCAATAATCAGCTAGGCCAAGTCGATAATCAGCTAGGCCTGATTATAATCAGCTAGGCCAAGTCAATAATCAGCTCGGCCTGATTATAATCAGCTAGGCCAAGTCAATAATCAGCTAGCCTGATTATAATCAGCTAGGCCAAGTCAATAATCAGCTAGGCCAAGTCAATAATCAGCTCAGCCTGATTATAATCAGCTAGGCCAAGTCAATAATCAGCTCGGCCTGATTATAATCAGCTAGGCCAAGTCAATAATCAGCTCGGCCTGATTATAATCAGCTAGGCCAAGTCAATAATCAGCTAGGCCTGATAATAATCAGCTAGGCCAAGTCAATAATCAGCTAGGCCAAGTCAATAATCAGCTCGGCCTGATTATAATCAGCTAGGCCAAGTCAATAATCAGCTAGGCCAAGTCAATAATCAGCTAGGCCAAGTCAATAATCAGCTAGGCCAAGTCAATAATCAGCTAGGCCAAGTCAATAATCAGCTAGGCTTGATTATAATCTGCTAGGCCAAGTCATTAATCAGCTAGGCCAAGTCAATAATCAGCTAGGCTTGATTATAATCAGCTAGGCCAAGTCAATAATCTGCTAGGCCTGATTATAATCAGCTGGGCCAAGTCAATAATCAGCTAGGCTTGATTATAATCAGCTAGGCCAAGTCAATAATCAGCTAGGCTTGATTATAATCAGCTGGGCCAAGTCAATAATCTGCTAGGCCTGATTATAATCAGCTAGGCCAAGTCAATAATCAGCTAGGCCAAGTCAATAATTAGCTAGGCTTGATTATAATCAGCTGGGCCAAGTCAATAATCTGCTAGGCCTGATTATAATCAGCTAGGCCAAATCGATAATCTGCTAGGCCTGATTATAATCAGCTAGGCCAAGTCAATAATCAGATAGGCTTGATTATAATCAGCTGGGCCAAGTCAATAATCTGCTAGGCTTGATTATAATCAGCTAGGCCAAGTCAATAATCAGCTAGGCCAAGTCAATAATTAGCTAGGCTTGATTATAATCAGCTGGGCCAAGTCAATAATCTGCTAGGCTTGATTATAATCAGCTAGGCCAAGTCAATAATCAGCTAGGCCAAGTCAATAATTAGCTAGGCTTGATTATAATCAGCTGGGCCAAGTCAATAATCTGCTAGGCTTGATTATAATCAGCTAGGCCAAGTCAATAATCAGCTAGGCCAAGTCAATAATTAGCTAGGCTTGATTATAATCAGCTGGGCCAAGTCAATAATCAGCTAGGCTTGATTATAATCAGCTGGGCCAAGTCAATAATCTGCTGGGCCAAGTCAATAATCAGCTAGGCCAAGTCAATAATCAGATAGGCCAAGTCAATAATCAGCTAGGCCTGATTATAATCAGCTAGGCCAAGTCAATAATCAGCTAGGCCTGATTATAATCAGCTAGGCCAAGTCAATAATCAGCTAGGCCAAGTCAATAATCAGCTAGGCCTGATTATAATCAGCTAGGCCAAGTCAATAATCAGGCTTGATTATAATCAGGCCAAGTCAATAATCTGCTAGGCTTGATTATAATCAGCTAGGCCAAGTCAATAATCAATAATCAGCTAGGCTTGATTATAATCAGCTGGGCCAAGTCAATAATCAGCTAGGCCTTGATTATAATCAGCTAGGCCAAGTCAATAATCTGCTAGGCCTGATTATAATCAGCTAGGCCAAGTCAATAATCAGCTAGGCTTGATTATAATCAGCTGGGCCAGGTCAATAATCTGCTGGGCCAAGTCAATAATCAGCTAGGCCAAGTCAATAATCAGCTAGGCCAAGTCAATAATCAGCTAGGCCTGATTATAATCAGCTAGGCCAAGTCAATAATCAGCTAGGCTTGATTATAATCAGCTGGGCCAAGTCAATAATCTGCTAGGCTTGATTATAATCAGCTAGGCCAAGTCAATAATCAGCTAGGCCAAGTCAATAATTAGCTAGGCGTGATTATAATCAGCTGGGCCAAGTCAATAATCAGCTAGGCCTGATTATAATCAGCTAGGCCAAGTCAATAATCAGCTAGGCCTGATTATAATCAGCTAGGCCAAGTCAATAATCAGCTAGGCCTGATTATAAATAGGCCAAGTCAATAATCAGCTAGGCGAAATCAATAATCAGCTCGGCCTGATTATAATCAGCTAGGCCAAGTCAATAATCAGCTAGGCCTGATTATAATCAGCTAGGCCAAGTCAATAATCAGCTAGGCCAAGTCAATAATCAGCTAGGCCTGATTATAATCAGCTAGGCCAAGTCAATAATCAGCTCAGCCTGACTATCATCAGCTAGGCCAAGTCAATAATCAGCTCAGCCTGATTATAATCAGCTAGGCCAAGTCAATAATCAGCTAGGCCTGATTATAATCAGCTAGGCCAAGTCAATAATCAGCTAGGCCTGATTATAATCAGCTAGCCAAGTCAATAATCAGCTAGGCCAAGTCAATAATCAGCTCGGCCTGATTATAATCAGCTAGGCCAAGTCAATAATCAGTCGGCCTGATTATAATCAGCTAGGCCAAGTCAATAATCAGCTAGGCTGATTATAATCAGCTAGGCCAAGTCAATAATCAGCTAGGCCTGATTATAATCAGCTAGGCCAAGTCAATAATCAGCTCGGCCTGATTATAATCAGCTAGGCCAAGTCAATAATCAGCTCGGCCTGATTATAATCAGCTAGGCCAAGTCAATAATCAGCTAGGCCTGATTATAATCAGCTAGGCCAAGTCAATAATCAGCTCGGCCTGATTATAATCAGCTAGGCCAAGTCAATAATCAGCTCGGCCTGATTATAATCAGCTAGGCCAAGTCAATAATCAGCTTGGCCTGATTATAAACAGCTAGGCCAAGTCAATAATCAGCTAGGCTTGATTATAATCAGCTAGGCCAAGTCAATAATCAGCTAAGCTTGATTATAATCAGCTAGGCCAAGTCAATAATCAGCTCGGCCTGATTATAATCAGCTAGGCCAAGTCAATAATCAGCTAGGCCAAGTCAATAATCAGCTAGGCCAAGTCAATAATCAGCTCGGCCTGATTATAATCAGCTAGGCCAAGTCAATAATCAGCTCGGCCTGATTATAATCAGCTAGGCCAAGTCAATAATCAGCTAGGCCAAGTCAATAATCAGCTAGGCCAAGTCAATAATCAGCTCGGCCTGATTATAATCAGCTAGGCCAAGTCAATAATCAGCTAGGCCAATTCAATAATCAGCTAGGCCAAGTCAATAATCAGCTAGGCCAAGTCGATAATCAGCTAGGCCTGATTATAATCAGCTAGGCCAAGTCAATAATCAGCTCGGCCTGATTATAATCAGCTAGGCCAAGTCAATAATCAGCTCGGCCTGATTATAATCAGCTAGGCCAAGTCAATAATCAGCTAGGCCAAGTCAATAATCAGCTCAGCCTGATTATAATCAGCTAGGCCAAGTCAATAATCAGCTCGGCCTGATTATAATCAGCTAGGCCAAGTCAATAATCAGCTCGGCCTGATTATAATCAGCTAGGCCAAGTCAATAATCAGCTAGGCCTGATAATAATCAGCTAGGCCAAGTCAATAATCAGCTAGGCCAAGTCAATAATCAGCTCGGCCTGATTATAATCAGCTAGGCCAAGTCAATAATCAGCTAGGCCAAGTCAATAATCAGCTAGGCCAAGTCAATAATCAGCTAGGCCAAGTCAATAATCAGCTAGGCCAAGTCAATAATCAGCTAGGCTTGATTATAATCTGCTAGGCCAAGTCATTAATCAGCTAGGCCAAGTCAATAATCAGCTAGGCTTGATTATAATCAGCTAGGCCAAGTCAATAATCTGCTAGGCCTGATTATAATCAGCTGGGCCAAGTCAATAATCAGCTAGGCTTGATTATAATCAGCTAGGCCAAGTCAATAATCAGCTAGGCTTGATTATAATCAGCTGGGCCAAGTCAATAATCTGCTAGGCCTGATTATAATCAGCTAGGCCAAGTCAATAATCAGCTAGGCCAAGTCAATAATTAGCTAGGCTTGATTATAATCAGCTGGGCCAAGTCAATAATCTGCTAGGCCTGATTATAATCAGCTAGGCCAAATCGATAATCTGCTAGGCCTGATTATAATCAGCTAGGCCAAGTCAATAATCAGATAGGCTTGATTATAATCAGCTGGGCCAAGTCAATAATCTGCTAGGCTTGATTATAATCAGCTAGGCCAAGTCAATAATCAGCTAGGCCAAGTCAATAATTAGCTAGGCTTGATTATAATCAGCTGGGCCAAGTCAATAATCTGCTAGGCTTGATTATAATCAGCTAGGCCAAGTCAATAATCAGCTAGGCCAAGTCAATAATTAGCTAGGCTTGATTATAATCAGCTGGGCCAAGTCAATAATCTGCTAGGCTTGATTATAATCAGCTAGGCCAAGTCAATAATCAGCTAGGCCAAGTCAATAATTAGCTAGGCTTGATTATAATCAGCTGGGCCAAGTCAATAATCAGCTAGGCTTGATTATAATCAGCTGGGCCAAGTCAATAATCTGCTGGGCCAAGTCAATAATCAGCTAGGCCAAGTCAATAATCAGATAGGCCAAGTCAATAATCAGCTAGGCCAAGTCAATAATCAGCTAGGCCTGATTATAATCAGCTAGGCCAAGTCAATAATCAGCTAGGCCTAATTATAAACAGCTAGGCCAAGTCAATAATCAGCTAGGCCAAGTCAATAATCAGCTAGGCCTGATTATAATCAGCTAGGCCAAATCAATAATCAGCTAGGCTTGATTATAATCAGCTGGGCCAAGTCAATAATCTGCTAGGCTTGATTATAATCAGCTAGGCCAAGTCAATAATCAGCTAGGCCAAGTCAATAATTAGCTAGGCGTGATTATAATCAGCTGGGCCAAGTCAATAATCAGCTAGGCCTGATTATAATCAGCTGGGCCAAGTCAATAATCTGCTAGGCCTGATTATAATCAGCTAGGCCAAGTCAATAATCAGCTCAGCCTGACTATCATCAGCTAGGCCAAGTCAATAATCAGCTCAGCCTGATTATAATCAGCTAGGCCAAGTCAATAATCAGCTCGGCCTGATTATAATCAGCTAGGCCAAGTCAATAATCAGCTCGGCCTGATTATAATCAGCTAGGCCAAGTCAATAATCAGCTAGGCCAAGTCAATAATCAGCTCGGCCTGATTATAATCAGCTAGGCCAAGTCAATAATCAGCTCGGCCTGATTATAATCAGCTAGGCCAAGTCAATAATCAGCTAGGCTTGATTATAATCAGCTAGGCCAAGTCAATAATCAGCTAGGCCTGATTATAATCAGCTAGGCCAAGTCAATAATCAGCTCGGCCTGATTATAATCAGCTAGGCCAAGTCAATAATCAGCTCGGCCTGATTATAATCAGCTAGGCCAAGTCAATAATCAGCTAGGCCTGATTATAATCAGCTAGGCCAAGTCAATAATCAGCTCGGCCTGATTATAATCAGCTAGGCCAAGTCAATAATCAGCTCGGCCTGATTATAATCAGCTAGGCCAAGTCAATAATCAGCTTGGCCTGATTATAAACAGCTAGGCCAAGTCAATAATCAGCTAGGCTTGATTATAATCAGCTAGGCCAAGTCAATAATCAGCTAAGCTTGATTATAATCAGCTAGGCCAAGTCAATAATCAGCTCGGCCTGATTATAATCAGCTAGGCCAAGTCAATAATCAGCTAGGCCAAGTCAATAATCAGCTCGGCCTGATTATAATCAGCTAGGCCAAGTCAATAATCAGCTCGGCCTGATTATAATCAGCTAGGCCAAGTCAATAATCAGCTAGGCCAAGTCAATAATCAGCTAGGCCAAGTCAATAATCAGCTCGGCCTGATTATAATCAGCTAGGCCAAGTCAATAATCAGCTAGGCCAATTCAATAATCAGCTAGGCCAAGTCAATAATCAGCTAGGCCAAGTCGATAATCAGCTAGGCCTGATTATAATCAGCTAGGCCAAGTCAATAATCAGCTCGGCCTGATTATAATCAGCTAGGCCAAGTCAATAATCAGCTCGGCCTGATTATAATCAGCTAGGCCAAGTCAATAATCAGCTAGGCCAAGTCAATAATCAGCTCAGCCTGATTATAATCAGCTAGGCCAAGTCAATAATCAGCTCGGCCTGATTATAATCAGCTAGGCCAAGTCAATAATCAGCTCGGCCTGATTATAATCAGCTAGGCCAAGTCAATAATCAGCTAGGCCTGATAATAATCAGCTAGGCCAAGTCAATAATCAGCTAGGCCAAGTCAATAATCAGCTCGGCCTGATTATAATCAGCTAGGCCAAGTCAATAATCAGCTAGGCCAAGTCAATAATCAGCTAGGCCAAGTCAATAATCAGCTAGGCCAAGTCAATAATCAGCTAGGCCAAGTCAATAATCAGCTAGGCTTGATTATAATCTGCTAGGCCAAGTCATTAATCAGCTAGGCCAAGTCAATAATCAGCTAGGCTTGATTATAATCAGCTAGGCCAAGTCAATAATCTGCTAGGCCTGATTATAATCAGCTGGGCCAAGTCAATAATCAGCTAGGCTTGATTATAATCAGCTAGGCCAAGTCAATAATCAGCTAGGCTTGATTATAATCAGCTGGGCCAAGTCAATAATCTGCTAGGCCTGATTATAATCAGCTAGGCCAAGTCAATAATCAGCTAGGCCAAGTCAATAATTAGCTAGGCTTGATTATAATCAGCTGGGCCAAGTCAATAATCTGCTAGGCCTGATTATAATCAGCTAGGCCAAATCGATAATCTGCTAGGCCTGATTATAATCAGCTAGGCCAAGTCAATAATCAGATAGGCTTGATTATAATCAGCTGGGCCAAGTCAATAATCTGCTAGGCTTGATTATAATCAGCTAGGCCAAGTCAATAATCAGCTAGGCCAAGTCAATAATTAGCTAGGCTTGATTATAATCAGCTGGGCCAAGTCAATAATCTGCTAGGCTTGATTATAATCAGCTAGGCCAAGTCAATAATCAGCTAGGCCAAGTCAATAATTAGCTAGGCTTGATTATAATCAGCTGGGCCAAGTCAATAATCTGCTAGGCTTGATTATAATCAGCTAGGCCAAGTCAATAATCAGCTAGGCCAAGTCAATAATTAGCTAGGCTTGATTATAATCAGCTGGGCCAAGTCAATAATCAGCTAGGCTTGATTATAATCAGCTGGGCCAAGTCAATAATCTGCTGGGCCAAGTCAATAATCAGCTAGGCCAAGTCAATAATCAGATAGGCCAAGTCAATAATCAGCCTGATTATAATCAGCTAGGCCAAGTCAATAATCAGCTAGGCCTGATTATAATCAGCTAGGCCAAGTCAATAATCAGCTAGGCCAAGTCAATAATCAGCTAGGCCTGATTATAATCAGCTAGGCCAAGTCAATAATCAGCTAGGCTTGATTATAATCAGCTGGGCCAAGTCAATAATCTGCTAGGCTTGATTATAATCAGCTAGGCCAAGTCAATAATCAGCTAGGCCAAGTCAATAATTAGCTAGGCGTGATTATAATCAGCTGGGCCAAGTCAATAATCAGCTAGGCCTGATTATAATCAGCTGGGCCAAGTCAATAATCTGCTAGGCCTGATTATAATCAGCTAGGCCAAGTCAATAATCAGCTAGGCTTGATTATAATCAGCTGGGCCAGGTCAATAATCTGCTGGGCCAAGTCAATAATCAGCTAGGCCAAGTCAATAATCAGCTAGGCCAAGTCAATAATCAGCTAGGCCTGATTATAATCAGCTAGGCCAAGTCAATAATCAGCTAGGCTTGATTATAATCAGCTGGGCCAAGTCAATAATCTGCTAGGCTTGATTATAATCAGCTAGGCCAAGTCAATAATCAGCTAGGCCAAGTCAATAATTAGCTAGGCGTGATTATAATCAGCTGGGCCAAGTCAATAATCAGCTAGGCCTGATTATAATCAGCTAGGCCAAGTCAATAATCAGCTAGGCCTGATTATAATCAGCTAGGCCAAGTCAATAATCAGCTAGGCCTGATTATAATCAGCTAGGCCAAGTCAATAATCAGCTAGCTTAAATCAATAATCAGTCATTATAATCAGCTAGGCCAAGTCAATAATCAGCTAGGCCTGATTATAATCAGCTAGGCCAAGTCAATAATCAGCTAGGCCAAGTCAATAATCAGCTAGGCCTGATTATAATAAGCTAGGCCAAGTCAATAATCAGCTCAGCCTGACTATCATCAGCTAGGCCAAGTCAATAATCAGCTCAGCCTGATTATAATCAGCTAGGCCAAGTCAATAATCAGCTCGGCCTGATTATAATCAGCTAGGCCAAGTCAATAATCAGCTAGGCCTGATTCAATAATCAGCTAGGCCAAGTCAATAATCAGCTAGGCCTGATTATAATCAGCTAGGCCAAGTCAATAATCAGCTAGGCCTGATTATAATCAGCTAGGCCAAGTCAATAATCAGCTAGGCTTGATTATAATCAGCTAGGCCAAGTCAATAATCAGCCAGGCCTGATTATAATAGCTAGGCCAAGTCAATAATCAGCTAGGCCTGATTATAATCAGCTAGGCCAAGTCAATAATCTGCCTGATTATAATAGGCCAAGTCAATAATCAGCAGGCCTGATTATAATCAGCTAGGCCAAGTCAATAATCAGCTAGGCCTGATTATAATCAGCTAGGCCAAGTCAATAATCAGCTCGGCCTGATTATAATCAGCTAGGCCAAGTCAATAATCAGCTAGGCTTGATTATAATCAATAATCAGCTAGGCTTGATTATAATCAGCTAGGCCAAGTCTTGATTATAATCAGCTAGGCCAAGTCAATAATCAGCTCGGCCTGATTATAATCAGCTAGGCCAAGTCAATAATCAGCTAGGCCAAGTCAATAATCAGCTAGGCCAAGTCAATAATCAGGCCTGATTATAATCAGCTAGGCCAAGTCAATAATCAGCTCGGCCTGATTATAATCAGCTAGGCCAAGTCAATAAAGTCAATAATAATCAGCTAGGCCAAGTCAATAATCAGCTCGGCCTGATTATAATCAGCTGGGCCAAGTCAATAATCAGCTAGGCCAATTCAATAATCAGCTAGGCCAAGTCAATAATCAGCTAGGCCAAGTCGATAATCAGCTAGGCCTGATTATAATCAGCTAGGCCAAGTCAATAATCAGCTCGGCCTGATTATAATCAGCTAGGCCAAGTCAATAATCAGCTCGGCCTGATTATAATCAGCTAGGCCAAGTCAATAATCAGCTAGGCCAAGTCAATAATCAGCTCAGCCTGATTATAATCAGCTAGGCCAAGTCAATAATCAGCTCGGCCTGATTATAATCAGCTAGGCCAAGTCAATAATCAGCTGCCTGATTATAATCAGCTAGGCCAAGTCAATAATCAGCTAGGCCTGATAATAATCAGCTAGGCCAAGTCAATAATCAGCTAGGCCAAGTCAATAATCAGCTCGGCCCGATTATAATCAGCTAGGCCAAGTCAATAATCAGCTAGGCCAAGTCAATAATCATAGGCCAAGTCAATAATCAGCTAGGCCAAGTCAATAATCAGCTAGGCCAAGTCAATAATCAGCTAGGCTTGATTATAATGCTAGGCCAAGTCATTAATCAGCTAGGCCAAGTCAATAATCAGCTAGGCTTGATTATAATCAGCTAGGCCAAGTCAATAATCTGCTAGGCTTGATTATAATCAGCTGGGCCAAGTCAATAATCAGCTAGGCTTGATTATAATCAGCTAGGCCAAGTCAATAATCAGCTAGGCTTGATTATAATCAGCTGGGCCAAGTCAATAATCTGCTAGGCCTGATTATAATCAGCTAGGCCAAGTCAATAATCAGCTAGGCCAAGTCAATAATTAGCTAGGCTTGATTATAATCAGCTGGGCCAAGTCAATAATCTGCTAGGCCTGATTATAATCAGCTAGGCCAAATCAATCTGCTAGGCCTGATTATAATCAGCTAGGCCAAGTCAATAATCAGATAGGCTTGATTATAATCAGCTGGGCCAAGTCAATAATCTGCTAGGCTTGATTATAATCAGCTAGCCAAGTCAATAATCAGCTAGGCCAAGTCAATAATTAGCTAGGCTTGATTATAATCAGCTGGGCCAAGTCAATAATAGGCTTGATTATAATCAGCTAGGCCAAGTCAATAATCAGCTAGGCCAAGTCAATAATTAGCTAGGCTTGATTATAATCAGCTGGGCCAAGTCAATAATCTGCTAGGCTTGATTATAATCAGCTAGGCCAAGTCAATAATCAGCTAGGCCAAGTCAATAATTAGCTAGGCTTGATTATAATCAGCTGGGCCAAGTCAATAATCAGCTAGGCTTGATTATAATCAGTTGGGCCAAGTCAATAATCTGCTGGGCCAAGTCAATAATCAGCTAGGCCAAGTCAATAATCAGATAGGCCAAGTCAATAATCAGCTAGGCCAAGTCAATAATCAGCTAGGCCTGATTATAATCAGCTAGGCCAAGTCAATAATCAGCTAGGCCTAATTATAATCAGCTAGGCCAAGTCAATAATCAGCTAGGGCCAAGTCAATAATCAGCTAGGCCTGATTATAATCAGCTAGGCCAAGTCAATAATCAGTCTTGATTATAATCAGCTGGGCTAAGTCAATAAGTCTTGATTATAATCAGCTAGGCCAAGTCAATAATCAGCTAGGCCAAGTCAATAATTAGCTAGGCGTGATTATAATCAGCTGGGCCAAGTCAATAATCAGCTAGGCCTGATTATAATCAGCTGGGCCAAGTCAATAATCTGCTAGGCCTGATTATAATCAGCTAGGCCAAGTCAATAATCAGCTAGGCCTGATTATAATCAGGTCAATAATCTGCTGGGCCAAGTCAATAATCAGCTAGGCCAAGTCAATAATCATCAAGTAAATAATTAGCTAGGCGTGATTATAATCAGCTAGGCCAAGTCAATAATCAGCTAGGCCTGATTATAATCAGCTAGGCCAAGTCAATAATCAGCCAGGCCTGATTATAATCAGCTAGGCCAAGTCAATAATCAGCTAGGCCTGATTATAATCAGCTAGGCCAAGTCAATAATCAGAAATCAATAATCAGCTCGGCCTGATTATAATCAGCTAGGCCAAGTCAATAATCAGCTCAGGCCTGATTATAATCATCAAGTCAATAATCAGCTAGCCAAGTCAATAATCAGCTAGCCTGATTATAATCAGCTAGGCCAAGTCAATAATCAGCTCAGCCTGACTATCATCAGCTAGGCCAAGTCAATAATCAGCTCAGCCTGATTATAATCAGCTAGGCCAGTCAATAATCAGCTAGGCTTGATTATAATCAGCTAGGCCAAGTCAATAATCAGTCAATAATCAGCTAGGTCAATAATTGATTATAATCAGCTAGGCCAAGTCAATAATCAGCTCAGCTAGGCCTGATTATAATCAGCTAGGCCAAGTCAATAATCAGCTCGGCCTGATTATAATCAGCTAGGCCAAGTCAATAATCAGCTCGGCCTGA